>NW_024378474.1:0-29906 GCF_016835505.1 Polypterus senegalus
CCCACCCTCCCCTCTTTACTCACCACAGTGTCTCTAATTTACAGTTGTCACTCCTGAGACCCTCACTCAGCTGACGAGCCCCTGAATCTCCCAGGTTGTTGTTGTCCAGGTTCAGTTCAGTCAGCTGTGAGTTTGGAGACGAGAGGACCAAGGAGAGAGCTGAGCAGCAGGCCGAGGTGAGACGACAATACTGCAACCTGTGGAGAAGAAGAGAGACGAGTGAGGACAGACAGACAGACAGAAAGACACACAGCACAAGGGCTCAATGACTGCGCTGTTTTCACTGAAATGCACTTTGACCCTGAGACCACCGCTGTCCTTATAAGATAAGGCGCTATATACCTGACAGCGTCTTCTGCCTTCCTGCCACAAAGTGACATGTGGACACTAGACAGGAATGTGAAGGACATGAGGCTGACAGTGTCCTGCACTCGAGGGTCCAGACAGACTTGTCAAAGCCGATGACAGCGGAGGGACCACCTTGGATTTGTGTCTGTAACTGAGAACTCAGCACATGGAGGGGCTTTGACTGATTTGCAGGACCCCATCCACAGATTCCTGTTAGACATGCGGTCACTGCTGGACATGGAGGAGCGCGACACTTTCAGTGTCTGTCATGGTGGGCTCTCCTGATGTCAGACCACTTAGACGATGAGGACCCTCTGTCTGTCTATGGTGACAAAGACTGGACTGACTGTGTGATCAGTGACATAATGGACAGGGTGGACAGGACTGACATGTAATAAATTTAATAATAATAATAAATATTATATATATGTTGCACTTCATATTTTAGAAATCTCAAAGTGCTACATAGTAAAAACAAACATAATAAAACAAGAAAATCTATGTATGCTTTAACAAAATATCTTTCTAAAAAGATGAGTTTTTAGATTCCGTTTAAAACCATTAGTCGGCTGTGGGGCTCTTAGGTAGTCAGGCTGGGCATTCCACAGTCTCGGCGCCACAGATGACAAAGCCCTATCACCCATACTGCGAAGCTTGGTTCTAGGGACTTGGAGAGTGTTAGTGTGTACAGAGCGGAGAGTGCGTGAGGAGGTATGAGGGGTAAGGAGTTCCTGTAAGTAAAGGGGGGCATGTCCATAGATGCACTGATGGGTGAGGAGAACGACCTTGAACTCAATTCTGAGAGGAACAGGAGCCAGTGAAGGGTTTTCAGGATTGGGGTGATATGGTCATGCTTTCGCACCCTCATCAGGATCCTGGCAGCGCAATTCTGAATATACTGGAGTCTCTGAATACTGTTGCCAGGAATCCCGATGAGGAGCGCATTATAGTAATCCAACCTGGAGGAGACAAAGGCATGGACGAGCTTCTCTGCATCTTCCAGGGTGAGAGTTGGTCGGAGTTTAGCAATATTCTTGAGATGGTAGAAGGAAGACTTACAGAGGTGTTTGATGTGGGCGTCAAAGGTGAGTTGAGGGTCCATTTTAACACCCAGATTGGTGACAGATGTGGAAAGGGGAATGTTTTGGCCAGCAAAAGTGATACTGGTGATGGTAGAAGAGCGGAGATGGTGTGATGTGCCAACTAAGATGGCTTCTGTTTTGGATCTGTTTAGCTGAAGAAAATTGAGCCTCATCCACGCCTCTATCTCCTCCAGGCAGGTAGTCAATGTAGAGATTGGCAGAGGAACAGTAGAGGAGGTGGGGGTAGTCCTGAGGTAAAGCTGAGTGTCATCAGCATAGCAGTGAAAAGATAAACCATGTCTTCTAATGACATTTCCAAGGGGGAGCATGTAGATGGTAAAAAGGATGGGGCCTAGCACAGAGCCCTGTGGGACACCACAAGTGACGTTGTGGGTATGAGATTTTGCAGCTGCCCAGGGCGGCGTGCTCAGTTCTGCCGGTCAGGTAAGATGTGAACCAATTTTGAACATTTCCAGAGAGTCCAATGGTGTATTTCAGGCGGTGAAGGAGAATGTTGTGGTCTATTGTGTCAAAAGCAGCTGTCAGGTCAAGGAGGATGAGTAAAGAAGGGGAACCAGTATCTGCTGTTATCAGAAGATCATTGGTGACCCTGACCAGGACTGTTTCGGTGCTATGGCCAGGCGAGGAAACCAGACTGAAACTTTTCAAACAGATTATTCAGTTTGAGGTGGTCATGAAGTTGAGTTGCAACTATTTTTTTCCAGAACTTTAGAGAAATGGAAGATTGGAAATGGGCCTATAATTGGAGAAATTCAGAATCCAGGGTGGGTTTTTTCAGTAGGGGTCTGATGACAGCAGTTTTTAGTGAAGAAGGAATATGGCCAGCCAAAAGGACTGGTTTATGATCCTGGTGATAAGTGGAGAGATGGCAGAGACGTTGGCCCTCAGGAAAGCTGAGGGAAAGGGTCCAGGAACTGGTAGACAGTTTCATTTTCCTGATGACATCCTCCACCTCTTCCCGTGTGGCAACAGAGAAGGAGCAAAGGGGCTGGACAGTCTCAGACAGTAGGTCAACAGTTGGGGGCAGGATATCCGTGGTGGAAGAGGTGTAAGCGGATGTTATCAACTTTTTGTCTGAAGAAATTTATGTGCATATTGCACCTCTCATCGGTGGCCTCAGAGTGGGCAGGTGAAGGAGGTTTGAGAAGGTGATTTATAGTTGAAAAAAGTTTTTTGGGGTTCCTGGAACTGTTGCTGATGATGATGGAATAGAACCTGGACCGTGCAACCTTCAGAGTTTCTGCATACGCCCTCTTGTGTTCCCTATAAGCCTGTTTGTGGACAGTCAGCCCAGAGGCCTTGAACCGCTCAAGGACACGGCCAGCCGTCTTCATTTTTCGCAGTTCGCAGGTGTACCAAGGTGCTGAGCACGAGAATGAGACGGACCTAGATGTTAAGGGGGCGTGGAAGTCCAGGAGACTGCTCAGGGACTGGTTGTAAAAGTCCACAAGGTCAGCAACAGAGAGGGAGCTGGTAGGGTCAGAGGAGAGAAGTTTAAGGTCCAGGGCCAAGGCATCAACATTGATGTTCTTCAGATTTCTGAAATGTATCTGTCGTTTTAGTTTGATATGGGGGGAAAGAATGGGCAGCTCCATTGACACTACTTTGTGATCTGAAATACCAAGATCATATACCTGTAAGTTACTGATTAAGGCAGAATTTGAAATGACCAGGTCAAGTGTGTGACCCCTGGAATGTGTGGGGACATCAACATGTTGTTGTAGATTAAGAGAATCCAATAGCTCAAGGAAATCAGCAGTGAGAAAACCTGTTGGATTGGCAACATGAATATTTATATCTCCTAGAATTATGATGTTGGCAGAGGTAGCACAGAGTGTTGTGAGAAGATCAGTCATTTCCGGGATGAAGGCAGAGTTGGGTTTTGGAGGTCGATAGATAAGGAGAACAGTCATGGGAAAAGGAGGCTTACATTTAAATGCAAGGCACTCATGGGAGGATGTTGCAGGTATCAAGATGCGGGACAACCCCAAATCCTGACGGTGGATGATAGCTAAGCCACCACCACGCCCAGTGCTGCGAGCTGCTTCCAAGTAACTGTAGCCAGGAGGACAGGCTTCATTTAGGACAGAGTAAACCTCTGACTGGTGCCATGTTTCTGTCAGACACATGAAGTCAAGTTCTTTCTCCCTGATGTGTTCTTCAATCAGTGTGGCTTTATTGCAGATGGATTGAGAGTTAAACAGTTCAAATCTGACTAATGACTGTGAGGTCAATCTCTGTACTGGTGCATAAAACATTAAAATCCACTCCACGCAGCTTAGAATCAACTCCACAAAATAAATCCAGGAGGGATGTGAGAATCTCACGGTGTTTCTCTCAATAGCTCTGATGTTTCCCATGCTGGAGTGCAAAGATCTCACGCTACTTTCAGAGTTGATAGTAGCTGGAATGACGGTGCTCTGATGACGCGTCAAGCGTCGACAGGTGACCAGAAAGATGGAATATTGGGAGCAGAGCACTTTGGCAGGTTATGGAAAATGAACTTTAGACCGGAGCCTCTATGAGTGTATCGAGGGCGCGAAGGAGTCCAAGTTCTTTGATGATGGAGATGTTAATTTCAGGAGTGGTTACGGGATTACCCGTCGGAGTTGTGAGCTGGAATAACTGAGCGCCATTCTGACCGAGGAAGAAAAGAGAGATGCTATCCAGACAGCACCGTAAAATCCAAAGCAGAATATAAAACAGAAAATCCAGGGATCAGGGCATCCGGACATCAGGTGAGTAGACAGCAAAACTTGATAAAATCCGTAAAATCCACGGCAGACGGTAAAACAGTATATCCGGGCAACAAGTGAGTAGTCAGCTAAAACTTAATAAAACACGGTAAAATCCGTAAAACCCACGGCAGAGCGATGAAACAGTACAAAAAATACAGAAACTTTTAACTAAAATCTAAAGTAAAAGTAAAATAATAAATTAGTAATATAAAACTCATAAAGCTCAAAGGGAGAAGCGGCGAACATTCAACGCCAGCATCCTCTCCTACCTCTGATGTAGAGATCATATCACGATCCACCATCATGTGACACTTCTGACAATCACATGTCACATGCTGACCGGTGCCACTGACCAGCTGACCTCAGTCCACTAAAGGCCTCACTGCTGGTCACCTCAGTTTTCTTATTTCTCTTCTAATTTGTAATAAAGCCAGTGGACGAGCTCTGAATGGACACTCAGCATCCCAAAGTCCAGTCCCCTGGGCACAGAGGTGGTCTGAGTGGACTGTGAAGTGACCCCCATTACTGCTGACCACTGCTGTCCACTCCCAGCTCTGTCTCCATGTTGACATCACGCAGTCCTTCAGACTTCTCAGCCTCACATTTCTGCTCCTCACTTGCAGTTCCTGTTCATCCCAGAAGTACTTTATTGGACTGGACAGGCAGCCATTGGTGTCAACTGAAGTCACCGTCATGTTAGATGAGCCACCTTGAGGTAACACCTGCTCTGTGACATGTCGTGTTATCCTGCTGAGATCCTCAATTTCTAAAAGTGTCCGCTCTCAGCTGATTATCAGTTATGTGATGGTGAGTTGGGAGGCCACGACACTCTTGAGAACTTTAGACAGAATAGAGAAGTGAGTGATGGACTGAGACTTGTTATCTCAGATTGTCACATCAAGACCAGACTGTCCTAATGGGGGGATACAGAAGAGACCTTCAGGGTCACTGGCACAGAGCTGGTGTCACAGGATGTATTTATTATTGTCACAACAGTCAGGATTAGGACATGAAGACAGGATTTGAGGAGAGTGGTGGAGATGGGGTCCGGTGCTCAAGTAGGTGGTCTCATCTGACAGAGCAGGTTCTCCTCATCTTCCTCTGTCTGTCTCTCCTTATCTTTGTTGTCCTTCCTGTCTGTCACCTCAGTCAGCTCCACTTGTCACTGTCACTCTGGTCACTCCATGTGATGTCATGTGATCAGCCCGCCCATCAATAACACATTCACACCCCCACCCCTCCCCCTCTTTACTCACTCCAGTGTCTCTAATTTACAGTTGTGACTCCTGAGCCCCTCACTCAGCTGACGAGCCCCTGAATCTCCCAGGTTGTTGTTGAAGTTCAGACTCATTTCAGTCAGCCGTGAGTTTGGAGACGAGAGGACCGAGGAGAGAGCTGAGCAGCAGGACGAGGTGAGACGACAAGAGTCCAACCTGTGGAGAAGAAGAAGAGAGACGAGTGACGACAGACAGACAGACAGAAGGACACACAGCACAAGGGCTCAATGACTGCGCCATCTTCACTGAAATGCACTTTGACCCTGAGACCACCGCTGTCCTTATAAGGTAAGGCGCTATATACCTGACAGCGTCTTCTGCCTTCCTGCCACACTGACTGGTGACACGTCACTCAAAGTGACATGTGGACAGGAATGTGAAGGACATGAGGCTGACAGTGTCCTGTACTCGAGGGTCCAGACAGACTTGTCAAAGCTGATGACAGCAGAGCGACCACCTTGGATTTGTGTCTGTAACTGAGGACTCAGCACATGGAGGGGCTTTGACTGATTTGCAGGACCCCATCCACAGATTCCTGTTAGACACGCCGGTCACTGCTGGAAATCAAAGAGTGCGACACTCGAGTGTCTGTCATGGTGGGCTCTCCTGATGTCAGACCACTTAGACGATGAGGACTCTCTGTCTGTCTATTGTGACAAAGACTGGACTGACTGTGTGATCAGTGACATAATGGACAGGGTGGACAGGACTGACATGTGACACTTGATAGATAGATAGATAGATAGATAGATAGATAGATAGATAGATAGATAGATAGATAGATAGATAGATAGATAGATAGATAGATAGATAGATAGATAGATAGATAGATAGATATATGGATGAAAGGCACTATATAATCGATAGATAGATAGATAGATAGATAGATAGATAGATAGATAGATAGATAGATAGATAGATAGATAGATAGATATTTTTTTTTAAAATGACCTTTATTATGAACAATAACAAAATATACAGTCATAAGATAAACAATCCCAATATTCAGGATATTAACAAAAAAGTCTGTATCAGACAACCACCACTGCTCCCCCTTTACACTCCTCCTACTCCGCACATAAATAATATAATCAAAAAGTTAACAATTCATTATAATACAAAGACCACCATTACTCCCCCTTTACACTCCTCCCACTCTGTATATTAATAGATTATTTTAATATTAAAATTTAACTTTACTTCGTGCAAAAAAATAAATAAATAAATAAATAAACACAGCAGTAATATGCAGTTAATAAATATGTTGCATTACTCCACTACTATTGCCCCGTGCACGCTTCTTACTCCACACATAAAGTACAGAATTTCCAAATTAAATAAGTAATTCATAATTTGTTCATTAACCCACTATTCCCTTATACATGCCTCCAGATCCACACATAAATATAAATAATTGTCCATAATAAACACACAATTCATAATCAGTTTACTCCACCATCACTCCTCCTGTACTCGTCTCCTACTCCGTACATCGCTCTCCATTATACACACAGCATTGTATTCCCCAGCAGTCTCCTATTTTGAGCTTTCAATCATCCAGTATTTAAATATTTTGAAGGACATTTAAAGAAGTCACCACCCAGTCACCAGCTTGCTTTTCTCAACAGAACACAAAGCCCCCCCAAGCCCCCATAAATCACAGAAGGTCTGTATGTCTCCAATGAGTTGATGGTAAGTGAATTCCAACTTCAATCGGCACTTCACCAGCACTTTAAACATCAAGAGCACATCAGTGGTCTTTGAGTTTTTTTCTCTGTTCCTCCTGGTTTTGAGGATTGACAGTTTTGCTTGGCCCAGTAGATAATTTCCCAGCACACACTTGTTTCTCTGTCTCTGAGTATACTTAATACCAAAAATAAAACCAACAGTTGACAATGACAGTCCTATTCTATCCAACAGTATCTTGAGAAATATAAAAAATGGTTCGAGCCGTTTGCAGTTAACAAAAAGATGAAAGACAGTCTCTCGCTGTTGACAAAACGGACAACAATCTGATGTTCCTGGTGAAATAACCAATAAAAAGGAGTTGGTGGCGAGAGCCCCATGAAGAATCCTCCATTGCAGGTCGCCAATTCTTTTTTGCAGTGGCTGTTTGTAAAAAGTTCTCCACGCTGGAGTTTCATTCACTCCAACATGCAGTTCTTGTCTCCACCGTGTGTCTGGCAAGTCTCTCAGTAATTTATAAAAAGTCACCTTAACACACACCTGGTAGAGCTCATTTTTTCCCATCGTGTCAAACTGCTTGTCTATTAAGTTGCCAGTTCTCAGAATGGAGCCCGTCCGGTCAGTGCAGTCTGTGACGTTGGGTTTGACTTGGATGACGAGTTCTGTGACATCTGAGTTGAAGATCGGATTGTCCGGAGAGACGCTCTGGCACAGTGACCCTGCGCCTAAGTTCACCAAGGCCTCCTTAAACTGGCACAGAAAGTGGTGTACGAGACGTTCAGACCTCACGCCCAGGACCGATGTGAGGTGTGGTGCGGTGTGCCATGTGCCAGTGTGGTTATTTAAAAGATGGCCAATCTTCGTGATTCCACTTTTAATAAGGATTGAGGTAAATGTGACAAGAGAAGAGCAGAGGAGATTTCAGCACATTATTCCTAATCAGAGGTTCCTCTAAAAAACAATGAAGATTGCCAAAAACAAAACGAGATCTCATAAGTTTACTATGCCAAGTAAGCAACATTGACTGATTGAATTTTGGCAAAACTGATAAAGTTAGTTTGGAAACGTCTAAGAGGAGTAGCTGTTTGTCAAATTTTAACTCGCTCACTTTGTGTAAAAGTACAAACGCCAGGTCTCTACAAGGCAGGCCGTCTGGACCATAGAACAGCCTCTGCAGCGTCTGGAGCCTGAAGGCCTCGATTTTACTCCTGACGTCAATCAGGCCCTGCCCTCCTTCTGCCACTGGTAGGTGCAGCACACCTCTCGGACCCAGTGTAGACTGTCCCAAAAAAAGTCAAGGATGATCGTCTGTACGGATTTGATCAGAGCTACTGGTGGATCAGCACACCTGAGCTTGTGCCAAAACATGGAGGCAATCAAGTTATTCAGGATTAACACCCTGCCTCTACATGAAATGTCCCTCAGAAGCCACTTCCAACGGTTCAGCCTTGCTTGGATCAGATCTGTCCACCCCACCCAATTGTCTACAGCAGTGCCATCTGTGCCTAAATACACCCCCAGGTACTTAAACACGTTTCTATTCCATTGGAGGGTCTCAGGAAGAGCTGGAGGAGACGCGAGTCCCCAGTCACCCAGCAAGAAAGCATTGCTCTTGAGCCAATTGACTTTCGCTGATGTCAGTCTTTGAAAAACATCTAAGCAGTTGACTAAAGTGTTTACCTCAGATGTAGAAGACACAAAGACAGTAACATCATCTGCGTAGGCAACGACCTTAAAACAAGTAGTGGGGCAAACTGGGATGCTGAGACCAGAAAGATGACGCCTGAGCTGCTCTAGGAGGGGCTCAATTGACAGAGAGTAGAGCATCCCTGAGAGTGGGCAGCCCTGGCGAATACCCCTGGTGACAGAGAAGGGGGCTGTCAGGGCACCATTAATCTTCAGAATGCCAAATATATTTGAGTAAAGCATCTCAATGTATTTGGAGAAGGAGGACCCAAACCCAAAAGCTTGTAGGACTCTGAACAGATATTGGTGATCCACTCTGTCAAAAGCTTTTTCTTGATCCAAGGAGATCATTCCTGCCTTTAAACTGAGAAGCTTTGAAGTCATAATCAGGTCTCGCATCAGAAATATATTGTCAAAGATGGAGCGGTCTGGCACACAGTAGGTCTGATCTGACCTGATGACGCACCCCATTACTCTCGCAGGCAGTAGCCAGAGCCCTGGACAGAATCTTATAATCCGTACATAAAAGGCTAACAGGACGCCAGTTCTTGAGGTCGGACAAATCTCCTTTTTTTGGGAGCAGAGCAATAACAGCCCGCCGACAGGATAATGGCAGTTCATTGTTCATTATGCTCTCTCTGAAGACTGCCAATAAATCCGTACCTAATAAACTGTTTTAAAAAACTCGACCGTCAGGCCGTCTATGCCAGGTGACTTTCCCGTATTTAGTCCGCTGAGGGCCATAGTCAAGTCCTCTATGCTGAGGGTTGTATCCAGAAGCTCTTTTTCCGTTTTGGGGATTTGTGGCAGGTTGTCTAGGAGGCTCCTGGTCTCAGAAGTATCTTCTGTGTTTCGGCACAGAACAGCTTTTTATAAAAATCGTGAGCAATAGCTCTGATGGCCTCAGGCTCCTCGATGATGCGCCCATCCTCATTTATCAGAGCGTGAATCACTTTACTCTGTGATCTTTTCTCAAGTCCAAAAAAATTGAGAAGGAGAATCCATTTCAACCAACTCCTGAATTCTTGAGTGCACAAGAGCACCATGCACCCGTCTGTCCAATAAGTCCATGAGATCTTGTTTTTTTGTCTTTAGATTTTCAAAGACGCCATCGTTAAAAGAGCTGTCTAAAGACGAAGAGAGCTCTAAGATGTCCTCCTCCAACTCTGCCATTGCCTTCCTCATGTTCTGAGTTGCATTCTGCGTGTATTGCTGACACAGCACTTTGATTTCAGTTTTTGAACAATCCCACCACTGCCGCAGAGATGAAAAGGAATTTGTCATCAATCTCCACCTCTTCCAGAAGAATTCAAAAACTTCAATGAAACGGAGATCTTTCAGTAGGCTGTTATTGAAGTGCCAGTATGACGGAAAGGAAGATTGAAATGAAGGGGAAACTTTGAGAAGGACAAGACTGTGATCAGAGAAACCAGAAGGATGAATGGAGCAGTTCGCTATAAGATTGCTGTGGTGATTCAAGCAATACACTCTATCTAGTCTCGCCATGGAGATCGAGCCCCCCGAACCCTTCACCCACGTGTACTGGCGAATTCCCGGGTGTAATGCCCTCCAGACATCAAAAAGGTCTGCCTTGCTGAGGACTGACTTCAAGTGAGCTGTGGAGCTGAGGTGAGGCTCCAGGCCATTTCTATCTAAGGTGGCGTCATCTGTGCAGTTAAAATCCCCCCCACAAAAACAAGATCTTCATCTTTGCACTGCACAAGTAAGTCATGGAGCAAAGAGAAAAACTGCAAACGCTCCCTGCCTTCATTGGGTGCATAAACATTTATGAAGACCCACGTTGTGCCCCCTAAGCAGGCTTCCACTTTCAGTAGTCTGCCTTTAACTACCTCTGTCACGCTAGTCGAGTTGGGTGAGAAAGAATTAGAAAAGAGAATGGCGACCCCGGCACTAACACTCGACCCGTGACTCAAAAACACCTGTCCCTGCCAGCCTCTGTGCCAGTCTGCCTGGTTAGCAGGGTCTGTGTGAGTTTCTTGTAAAAAAATAACACTAAGCTGCTTATTTAGTAGATAATCAAACACTGCGACCCGCTTGTTGTCATGTCGACTTCCATTGATGTTAATTGTGCCAAAATTACACAAAGGCATGAAAAGGCAAAGAAGAAAAGCAGTCACTAAAAACAACTTTAATAAAGACATGGAAGGACGTGTCCAGCAGTGCATCATACTGGCTTGGGATTTAAGGATCTTTTCACCCTGCTCATCACATTTTTCAGCCGCACAGCTTCTGTTCTCTTAAGACCTAAAGCTGTAGCCTGGCGTAGGACCCCCTTAGCTGAACTCAAAAACAGCTGAAGATCAGGGAAATGGTGACTGACATTCACACCCCTCTTGCCCTCAATAAATTTTACGAAACGGATTATACTATCGTTACTGTAGCCACCACGGAAGCTCAGCTGAGGTGACAGATTGGACCTCACTGATGTCCCCGAGCCACCGCCTTCATCCTGACTCAAAGTACCGACGTCTGCAGGCACCTCAGGCTCATCCTGAACATTCTCAGAGTCGTCAGCTGCGAAGACTGAGCTCTCAACTTTATTGTGATTAACTGCAACAGCGCTACATGCGGACCCGTCTTTCCTTTTTCTTGTCACAGGCTTTACCCACTCTGTCTCATCCTCCATTTCTAGAACAGCACTCTTGCTGTTGTCTGCTGGGATGCTCATCTTATTGATTGTATTCTCAGCCCTAACATTCTCCTCAACCTCCCGTATCTGTTGTATTGATTCTGTTTCTATGACCTCAGCGCTGGGCAGAACCCCGTTATCATGTACGGCAGCCACACTCACAGGCTGCTCAGCACCATCACTCGTATGTGCAGAATGAACAGTAACACCGTCTGTAGGCAGTGATCCGGCCTCGGCCGCAGCGTCCTTCTCTGGGGCGCTCTCACCACTCTGCACATCTTTAGTTGCGGGCGCGGGCTCAGCTGTATGTTCAGGTGTCAACTTCGCCATCGTAGCAGGTAAAGAACTGCTCTGATCCTGCACACTCTGACCAGGGCCCACCATTAAGTCCTCCTCCACATCAGAAAAACTGACGGAAGACTCACTGCCTTCATCGTCAAATAATATCGAGTAGTCCTCACGGCTACGTTTAGAAACACCAGGTACTGCTGAGTCTGCTGTTACCTCAGAGCGCTTACACTGGCTAGCCTTGTGCCCCACTTGACCGCACTTAAAACATTTCATGGACTCTGATGATACAAACACCACATAATCAAATCCATCTACTCTAAATTTGAGAGCCACATCAAGTTCACCCTGTAAATCGTTTAAAATCATGTGAACTTGTCTCCTGAAAGAGACGACATGCTTTAAGTCAGGTGATCGACAGCCCAAGGGAATCATTGAAACATTCGATATGATCTGCCCATATCTTTTAAGTTCTTTAATAAGAATATCATTTTTTAGAAATGGAGGAGCATTTGAAATAATCACTCTCCGTGCAGGAGTAGAAAGAGGCAAAACAGAAATTAAGGTACCGTTAATAATCACACCATTCTGAACAAGAGTATGCACCAAACTCTCATCATTTAAAAACAGGACAACACTTTTATTCATCCGAGACGCTGAACGTACATTTTACAGCCGATTAACTTGCCGACTTCCACTACACACGTCTCAACAGAGACCATCGGATCAACCAGCAACTTCATGCCATGCCGGCGTGTTAAGTTTTCAAAATTGCGCGGCATCAAGCCAGGCGGTGTTTGTCTCGGTGCGGCCATTGCGGCCACGCCGCAAATACAAAAATGGAGTCAATAAGAAAAACAATATGTAGACAGAAAAATGAACCCCTACACATTAGAGAAAAACAAAAAATATAAAGATTAGGAAAAAAAAGAATAAGAAATACTCACGAGCCCACCCGGCACGCCACCACCTCCTCCTCCCGCCAGCAACTCACAGACACGCCCACGAAAGACCTACGCAATCAAACCACAGACCGACAGCGAAACAGCATAGATAGATAGATAGATAGATAGATAGATAGATAGATAGATAGATAGATAGATAGATAGATAGATAGATAGATGTGAAAGGCACTATATAATTGATAGATAGATTGATTGATAGATGAAAGGCACTATATAATCGATAGATAGATAGATAGATAGATAGATAGATAGATAGATAGATAGATGGATGAAAGGCACTATATAATAGATAGATAGATAGATAGATAGATAGATAGATAGATAGATGAATGGCACTATATAATCGATAGATAGATAGATAGATAGATAGATAGATAGATAGATAGATAGATAGATAGATAGATAGATAGATGAAAGGCACTATATAATCGATAGATAGATAGATAGATAGATAGATAGATAGATAGATAGATAGATAGATAGATAGATAGATAGATGTGAAAGGCACTATATAATTGATAGATAGATAGATTGATTGATAGATAGATAGATAGATAGATGTGAAAGGCACTATAGATAGATAGATAGATAGATAGATAGATAGATAGATAGATAGATGTGAAAGGCACTATATAATTGATAGATAGATAGATAGATAGATAGATAGATGGATAGATGGATAGATAGATGAAAGGCACTATATAATCGATAGATAGATAGATAGATAGATAGATAGATAGATAGATAGATAGATAGATAGATGGATGAAAGGCACTATATAATCGATAGATAGATAGATAGATAGATAGATAGATAGATAGATAGATAGATAGATAGATAGATAGATAGATAGATAGAAGAAAGGCACTATATAATTGATAGATAGATAGATAGATAGATAGATAGATAGATAGATAGATAGATGAAAGGCACTATATAATCAATAGATAGATAGATGGATGGATGAAAGGCACTATATAATATATTTATTTTTAAAATGACCTTTATTACGAACATTAACAATATACACAGTCATAAGACAAACAGTCCGAATATTCAAGATAAACAAAACGTATGTATCAGACAACTTCCACTCCTCCCTCTTTACACTCCTCCTACTCCGCACATTAATTATAACATATTGTTGAAGCCCACTAATACTTTTCATTCCCAGTCGATCACCAGTTCGCCCCCCTCCACAGCACACAATACCTGTCGTGTCCCCCACATGTCGCTGAACATTTCTAAATTGTTTGTCAGTTTATGGTACATGAATTCAAGTTTCACTCGACTTTTAATTAAAACTTTGAAGAGCAGCAGAGCGTCGGTCCCCATGATGTTTTTCTCTTTATTCCTCTTTGTTTTTAGGATTGCCAACTTGGCCTGTCCTAAGAGGAAATTCCCAAGAACAGATTTATTCAGATTTTTTTGATTATAGTTAATACCAAAGATAAAGTTAATTTTTGAGAGACCAAAACCAAAACCACTAAGAACAAAATCCAAGAACATGAACAAAGGCCTCAGCCGTTCACAGTGAATGAACATATGAAAGATGGTCTCCCTCGTGTCACAGAACGGGCACTGGTCAGTCTCTGAAGCGTTAATTATATTCTAAAATGAGTTTGTGGCTAAGGCCGAGTGTGTTATCCTCCACTGCAGATCCCCAAGTCTTTTCTGTAACGGGAGTTTATAAAAAGCTCTCCATGATTGTGTGACGTTCTCAGAGACCTTCAGCTCTTTCCTCCACTGTGTATCTGGCAGCTCTTTCAGTTGGTTATAAAATGTCACTTTGACACACAGTTTATAAAGTTCTTTTTTGTTAAAGAGTTCAAAGTCTTTCTCAACCAGAGTCCCAAATCTTAGAAGGTGCCCAGGCCTGTCAGTGTGGTCTTACAATGATGGTGGGTGATGTCATCTCTGCCTCTGGTGTCCCCTCACCTGTGAAGTACTCGTCACACAGTGAACTCACTCCTGACCTCCTCAGTGCTGTTATTACCTGACTAAGAAAAAAGTCAACCAGGCGTACTGATCTGATCCCCAGGACTGTCGCTAGGTGGGCAGAGGTGTGCCAGCACCTCATGTTTGTATTAATTAAATGTTTTATTTTTTAAATTCTTTTGTTTAAAAGAATTGATACGAATGAGTCAGAAAACAATAACTGAGAGTCTAAAAGAGGATTCCAGACTAAAGGTTCTTCCTAGAACCAAAAAATACTTTCCAGATTTAGCCTGGTCCTCCTGAACTTTCTGTGCCAAACCTGAAGTGCAGATTGATAGAATTCTGGCAGATCAGACCCAACAAAGCTGGCAGAGTGTAATAAAAAATAATGTTCAGCAAAATTTAAGCTCCTTACCCTACGAAATAAGGTGAAGGCCAGCTGTCTCCATGGCAGGTGCTCAGGGCCGTATAAGAGTCGATGTAAAGCCTGCAACCTAAAGGCCTCCATCTTGCTCACCAAGTCAATGAGTCCCTGACCGCCCTCCTCTACAGGCAGATACAGGACACTGCGCTTCACCCAATGTAGGCCATCCCAAAAGAAATCTAAAAGTATTGCCTGGATGGTCTTGATGACAGATATTGGGGGTCTAACATTGTAACTTATGCCAGAACATGGAGGCTATTAAGTTATTAATAATGAGGACCCTGCCTCGACAGGAGATCTCCTTTTGAAGGTATTTCCATTTCTTCAGTCTGGCTTGAACTTTTTCCGCCCAGTCTGCCCAGTTTTCCTCAGCTACTCCTCCCTGTCCTAAAAACACCCCCAGGTATCTGAAGACTCTCCTGTTCCACTTAAGGCCACCAGGTAGGCCCGGTGGGTCTCCATCCCTCCAGTTGCCAATTAAAAATGCGGTACTTTTGTCCCAGTTAATTTTTGCCGATGACAGTTTCTCAAATTCATCCAGGCAATGTTTCAGCGCCGTGATGTCTCCATGATGACAGATGAACACGGTCAAATCATCCGCATACGCGACCACCTTGAGCTGTAAATTCGGGCACTGAGGGATGTTCAGACCTTGAAGGCGGATGCAAGTTGTTGTAGTAGCGGCTCGATGGAGAGCGAGAAGAGCATACCAGACAGAGAGCAGCCCTGACGTATCCCACTGGTAACCTTGAAGGGGGCGGTTAGTGTTCCATTGAGTTTCACGACACTAAAAACATTGTGATATAAAAGTCCAATGTGTTTAATGAATGAAGGTCCAAAGCCAAAGGCCTTCAGCACTGCTAAAAGGTAATTGTGGTCCACCCTGTCAAACGCCTTCTCCTGATCCAGTGATAAAAGACCAGCGTCAAACCCAAAGAGCCTGGCAGCATCAATCACATCCCGAACCAGGAAGATGTTATCAAGAATACACCTGTTGGGGACACAGTATGTCTGCTCGGGGTTCACGATACACGCCATCTCCAAGCCAAGCCGGTTAGCCAGGGCCTTGGAGAAGATTTTGTAATCACAGCAGGCTTACTGGGCGCCAGTTCTTTAGCTCCGTGAGGTCTCCTTTCTTTGGGATTAGTGTGTTAACTGCCCTGCGACAGGAAAGGGGCAGTTCACCCACTTGCAGACTTTCACAGAAAACCTCTGCCAGATCAGCGCCAAGGTGACACCAAAAAGCTTTAAAAAACTCAACAGGCAAACCGTCAATTCCTGGGGACTTCCCAATGTTCAGCCCATTCAAAGCTGTGGTCAACTCATCTAGAGAGATCGTAGATTCCATGAAGTCCTTCTCTCCATCTGGAACCTGAGGTAAGTCCTGGAGAAAAATTGACGACTCTAAAGGTACCTCTTCAATGTCAGCAGAAAACAGTCGCTGGTAAAACTGGTGTGCCCAGGATCAAAGGGCTTCAGGCTCTAGCTGTTCCTGACCTTTGTCATTTTCTAAACAGTTGATGGTCTTACTTTGGCCAATTGTTTTTTCCAGTTTAAAAAAAAATTTTGTGTGGGAGCGTCCATCTGGGTGAGCGACTGCATTCTCGAGCGGACGAGTGCGCCGTTGACTCTCTTGTCTATAAGGTCCATCAATAATTGTTTCTTAGTTTTGAGGGACTCAAAAGTGCTGCCGTCAAAGTTAGTACATAAAACTGAATGAAGTTCTTCAATTTCCTTCTCCAGCTCAGAGATGGCCGCATTCACATCCCTGGTGGTCTGCTCGGTGTATTGTTGACACAATACGCGTATCTCAGTTTTTGAACAATCCCACCATTGCCTCAGTGAAGAGAAGGTCTTCTTTTTGTATCTCCATTGTGTCCAGAAGTATTTGAAACAGTTGATGAAGTGGGGGTCTTTCAGTAGATTATTATTAAAGTGCCAGTAGGTCTTAACAGAAGGAGCAGAGAGAAAAGAGATTTGAAGGGAAACAAGACAGTGATCAGATAAACCAGTTGGAAGATTGGAGCAGTTAGCTATGAGGTTCCTGTGATGTTTCTGGATGTAAAACCTGTCAAGTCGAGCCATAGACAGCAGCCCAGCTGAGCTCTTCACCCACGTATACTGCCGGACCCCCGGATGAAAGTCTCTCCAAATATCAATAAGATTATTTTTGGTGACCACAGACCTCAGTGATTGGACGGACCCCGGGTGCGGTTCTAGCCCATTCCTGTCCAGCTGTGCATTCTCTGTGCAGTTAAAGTCTCCCCCCACAAACACCAGCTCATCATCGTCACATGTCCCCAGGACATCATTTAAAACTGAGAAGCAGTGAGTTCTCTCAGTCCCTTCATTTGGGGCGTACACGTTAATAAACACCCACTTCTTCTCTCCCAGCTGTGCTTCTACCTTCAGCAGCCTCCCCTGGATTAACTCTGTAGAAACAACAATGTCAGGTACAAAACTTTTAGAAAATAGGATGGCAACACCTGCACTGAGATTTGAGCCATGACTAAGATGTGCCACCCCTGGCCACTCTCTGTGCCAGTCAGACTGATTAGCCTCGTCAGTATGGGTCTCTTGAAGGAAGGCCACGTTAATTCTTTTTTGCGCTAAGTGCTCAAATAGCGCCGTTCTTTTTACTAAATCTCTGCAGCCGTTTATATTTAAATTTCACAGGGATTAAATTTTCACATTTTAAAAGAAAATAAGGTGGCGGTCAACAACACTAAATTAACCCAAGAAACGGGGAATCGCTTTAAAACTGATTGCGCTTCTAGGGAACGTTTCACTTTGCTTATAATGTTCTTTAATCGGACTCTCTCTTTGGAGGTCATACCTAATTCAGCAGCCCGCCGCGCGCGCTTCGCCGAGCTCAGAAACAGATGGAGATCAGGAAAATGTTCGACTATACTGACCCCACGCTTCCCTTCTAAAAACTCTAGAAAACGTAAAATGCTTTCCGTGCTGTAAGCCTCGTGTAAGCTCGAGTGAGATGACAGATCAACTCTGATCGACGGGTCCGATTCATTGCTGCCCTCCTCTGCTTCCTCTCTCACTGTGATTTTAGTGCCGTCTGTCTGCTGCAGACCACTAGCGGCAGCCTCTGTACTTTCAGTCTTCGTGCTCTTCTTGGCGCATCCTCCACTGGTTGTTTGCTTCTTTCTTTTCCTGGTTACCAGTTTCACCAAACCGTGTTCACCGTTTCCATCTTCAATGAGCATTTCTCCGTCGGCCCCTGCCTCATGTGTTATTTCATCAGTTAATGACTGCACAACCAGCACACTCTCCTCCGCACTCCCCGGAGAAGGAACCCGGCCTGAGCTCGTCTCTGGAGCGGTAGCACTCTCGGTGGGTGTCTTGTGGAGATGCGCTGCAGAGTCATCTTTACAACATTCTAACCCTGGTGCCACTTTAGACACCACCACCTCCTCTTCATGGCCTACTTCAGCCTTCTTTTTCCCATTAATTTAAAAAATCTGACCGGCAGTTGCCACTGCGCCCGTAACCATATCAGCCATCTGTTTTTTTTCCTATCACAGGCTCTCTGCTGGACACTTCCAGCTCACCTGCTTCATGCCCTCTGTGCCTGCTGTGATACTTTGTACCACTGTTATTTCACCCTGATCTTCAGTCGCTTCTTCAGAATCGTAACTCTGATCTTCCATTTCTGAATCACTGATCACCGACTCATTCTCTTCATTGTCCGATGTTCTATTACGGGGCTTTCTGTGCACACCAGACGGTCCTGACTTATCCGAGTTGTCTGTCATCTCACCCCGCTTACACTGACTCGCTTTGTGCCCTGTCTGACCACACTTAAAGCATTTCATTAATTCTGTAGAGATAAATACAATATATTCATAACTCTCTACTTTAAATTTCAAGGCCACATCAAGCTCCTCACGCGAGTTACGTAGTATCATGTACACCTGTCTCCTGAAAGACACGACATGCTTTAAATCCGGTGAGCGGCAGCCAAGCGGTATCATTACCAAGTCTGATATGACTTCACCATATCTACAAAGTTCACTTAAAAAAGTTTCATTTTTCAAAAAAGGTGGAACATTTGAAATTCTACCTCGTTTAGCAGGAGTCGATAAAGACAGCACCGGGACTAGCAAGCTGTTTATTACCAGGCCCTCCTGCACTAGAGTATGCACCATAACTTCATCGTTCAAAAACACCACAACCGTTTTGTTCACATTCCTACAGCCCACTCTATTCACCACCTCAACAACACACGCTTCAACAGAGACCATCGGGTCCACAACTACCTTAATTCCGTTCTTTCTGGAAAGATGTTCAAAGTTTCGCGGGTTAAGCCCTGGAGGAACTTTTACAACAACCACTAACAATAAATAATAGACTTTCAAATAAATGGCAAATCAATAAAAGAATCTTTATACATTAAACTGATAGGAAAGAAAGATAGAAAAAGAAAACGAGAAAATACTCACAGAGACCCTCAACAAATGATGTGGACCTGCGACCAACAACCATGCCCACCCAGACCAGAGTAATCAACAGACAGAGATTCACAGACAGAAAGGATAGATAGATAGATAGATAGATAGATAGATAGATAGATAGATAGATAGATAGATAGATAGATAGATAGATAGATAGATAGATAGATAGATAGATGGCAGAATTGTCAAATCTGCACCTTGGACACGTCCCACCAAGTCTCAGGGATGACTGTCCTGAAGGCAAATGGTGTTGAAATGCCAATAAGATTTATATTTTTGTGGAGATGGAAGGAGAAAAGTAACAGAAACCAGAGAGTGATCAGAAAAAGCAACAGGAGTGATGAGAGTGTCAGTTAATAAATTGAGGTGCCATTCTGGACAGTAAAAGCGATCTAAGCTTGCAAACGAGAGGTGCCCTCTGCTCCCTTTGAGCCACGTGAACTGTTTGTCAGCTGGAAAGTGAGAGCGCCACACATCGACCAAGTCGTAGGCCTTGACGATTTCCTTGAGTATCCTGACTGACCCCAAGTGCGGCTCTGCCCCATTTCTATCCATAAACCAGTCCTTTGTACAATTAAAATCCCCCCCCCCCAGCACGATGATCTCATTATTAGTAAATTCATCCAAAACCACCCTTAATAATTAAAAAAAATCCACCCTGGCAGTGCCGTTGTTGGGGGCATAAACATTAATAAAAACCAACGAGTGGGGGCCCTCCTCTGGTTGTACAACTAACAGTCTGCCAGCCATAACCTCAGTCACCTTTGTGATTTTTACTAATCAGCACCGCCACCCCTGCACTCACACTGGTGCCATGACTGAAAAAGCACGTCCCTCCCCAGTCCTGCACCCAGGCAGCCTGACTCTGCGGGTCAGAGTGGGTCTCTTGTAGAGAGCACATCTAAGTGCTTTTGTTTTAAATAATCACAGACCAAGGTCCTCTTTAAATTACCTCGACAGCCATTGACATTTAGGGTACCCACATGTAACTCAGCCATTGTTACAACACAAAAGAAACAAAAAACACACCAGAAAACCAAGAGATTCACTTTCATGACTGCAGTATCCATCAGGACTTATTTTGAAGGATCTTGCGCACTCTGCTCATTACGTTTTTTAACCTGGTGGTCTCCTTTAGGTCCAACCCTAAATTAGCTGCATTGCACTTTATATTTTTCGCTGAGCTCAAAAAGAGTTCAAGGTCCAGAAAATAGTCCTGCACTTGAACACCCATCTTTCCCTCTAAATATTCCAAGAACTTCCTGATGCTTTTAGTGCTGTAACCCCTGTGGCATCCGGCATGTCTGAGTTTGCCTCATTATTATTTGGCAGTGTTGCACCACTTGGAGACGATCATCTCCTGCTGTAACATTACAGCCCCCTTCATCCTGAAGCAGGGTGACATTCTTATCACTGCAGACCTCTGCAGCCTGACCAGTGGGGGTCTCCTCAGTCTCAGCTGCGCACCCTTCTGTAAGGACGGAGGCTCCTTCACCTGGGACACTGGGCTCATCTACAGGTGTATCACCAGCCTCAGCCAGCACACCTTTGTTATTTTTGTCTTGCTCTTTTTTAGTGTCTATTGCAGCATCACCTTTGTCAGCAGGCTCCAGTTGCTCCTCGGTTTCCTTCTCATCTAATTCACTCTCACTATCAGTCAGCTCACCTTCTTCAAACTCCTCCTCCTCCTCTTCAGTCTCTGGCTCACTCTCTCTACTTTCTTCATTACTTAAATAAACATTCTCTCTTTTGCAGTCAATCACTTTATGGCCTGCTCTTCCACAATTGAAACATTTCATTGATTCTGAACTCACAAACACCACGTAATCCACACCCTCCACTCAGAACTTTAAGGCCACGTTAAGTTCATCATTTGCGTTTTTTAAAATCATATAAAGCTGTCGCCAAAATGACATGACATGCTTTAAATCAGGGGATCTGCAGCCCAGTGGAATCATAGTAATGGCAGACATCACTTCACCATATCTGCGCAGTTCGCGCTGCAAGATTTCATTACTCAAGAAAGGAGGCACATTGGAAATGATAACCTTACGAGCAGGAGTCGACAGCGGCAACACGGAGATCAGCGCGCCATTAAGCACAACACCCTGCTCGACCAGTCGGGGCACCAGCGCTTCATCATCCACAAATATTACTACAGCTTTATTCATACGGGAGGCTGACCGCACATTCTTACACCCCACCACCCTACTGACCTCCATAATGCAGGCCTCCACCGAGACCGCCGGATCAACAAGCAACCTCACGGCGTGCCTTCTGGAAAGACTTGAAAAACTATCTGGAGATAAGCCATCTCGTATCACTTTAGACGCCGCCATAGTGGCAAAGCCAAAACCGCATCCTCTTTAAAAACAGAAAAAGTATTCGTAAAACTAAAACAAACAAACAAAAAGAAAAAAGAAAGAGAGATACTCACACGCGCCGTTGACGACGAAACCACAGACACGGAATAGAGCTCAGCCCCCCTTGGACCCCCACCCATTTTCAAACACCCCGATCATATTCCTCTGTTTTTAATAAGTAAGCTCTATTGTTATTCTTGAATAAACATTCATCCTGAACATCACACAAACTTCAGTAAGTTCTGATCTTCATGTTTTATTTTTACGACTTTTTAAAATGGCCAGCTTGGCTTCACCCAATAGAAAGTTTGTTGTAGTAAGTTGTTCTCTTATTGTATTTTAAACCAAAAATGAACAACACATTATTAAACTTTCTGATTCATTTTGTACACAAATCTCCAAAGTATCTGATACTATCCTCAGTCTAATAAAATCAAAAACAAATGTAAAATTGGTGTCTGTGTCCACACAAAACGCAGGTATCATCTTCAGTCTCTTTAGTAATTTTTACTAAAGAATTGGTGTCAATAATCCCATGTCCAAGTCTGCAGTTCTTTTGCAACTCACCAGCTTGACCAGCTCCCGCCATGCAGCCCCCCAGTCCCCTTCCACTCACAGATTCTCCCTCCATGGAGTGTCCAGCACAGACCCCAATGCAGAGAAGTGAATCCCCTTGACACAGCACTGATGCAGTCCCCTCATTGACTAAGAATCAAAGCCCACCACTGTTCCTTTAGTGAACTGAACAACTGAATAGTTTAGAAGCCATGAGAGGTCCACAGCAGGGCAAACATCAAACTTATCAGCACTGGAGCTGATGGAGTCATTGAGTAAGTGGTGGTCTTTAGCTATGGAGGAGAGAAAACACTGAATTGTCCTGACTGACTTAACATCTAGAAGAGAAGCCAAGACTTCGGGATCAATGAATGACTTTGTTGTGGTGTCTTAAATCTGTGACAGTGTCAGTACCTGATGTTTAATGAGAACTGAAATGAAACTGTCACTGTGCAAGAGGGGGCACGAAGAGACAAAGTTAAAAAATTAAAGGCTCATCTTGTAACCCCCCGTCGTATTAACTCTTTCAGGGCTGATGTTGACTTTTGTCGAAATTCAGGGGTAGAGGACAGTAATCAGCCGTAAACGATGACAAAACTCGCCATTATGTTTTAGTTCAACTCTCTTTGCTAGAAGGAAAGTTAGCTTTGTTGATTCGGCTTTGATTTTCTGCACATGTGTGAGTAGCAAAGAGCAAACAATCTTCCTCTAAAATGGCATTGACATCCGACAAGAGACCAAAGCGAATGCACAAAGCAAAACAGTCTGTGGACGACGTTTTGCATATTATCGCCAAATCGGACTCTCACTTGCTGGACTCCAATTTTGATGCAAGTGATCTGAAGATGGAGATTGAAAATGAAAGTGAGGTACCAGCTTCAGCCGATTGGTCCCTAGCTGATCGTGAACACGCTTGTGTAGCCGATGTGCCAACGGCAACGTTCGCCTGGGAAGACCACCACTTATGATGGCAAGAGGTACAAAACAGATTTTGTAGCACAGCCACGTAAAGACAGGCCAGGCAGCCGGCTCGCCACACATTCCTACCGGACATCGTGCTGCCCCTACACAACCACCAGAGACCCTCAACAGGAGCCGACAGTAGCCGCAGCAACAGACATTTTACGTTGATTTACATGTGAAACCTTTGCTTTGTGTGCTTTTCAGAAAACAAAAAATATTCAGCCCTCAAAGAGTTAAAACTCCTCTTTAACACCAAGTGCCAAGTTAACAGGACTCCCCTGTAATATTTAGTCCACACAGAAAGATCTATTTTTCATAAATTCATCACCAGAAGTGCTTTATTAAACCCTAACCCACCCACTCGATGAAGGAAACTCAAAGCTAACTTCCTCCAACTCAGTGAGTACGAAACACAGAAAAGCTTCAGTAGAACTTGGAGTCTGAAAGCCATGACTTTGACAGAATATCCAGAAGTCCCTGACCGCCTTCCTCCAATGATACAAACAGCACACTCTGCCTTAGCCAATGCAAACAGAAACTGACCAGCACTCTCTGGATCTTCTTTTAAAGCCCCAGAGGGGGGTCACCACACATGAGTTTGTGCCACAGCATTGAGGCCATTAAAAGATTGATGACAATCCCCCTCTCACTGTATGACAGTTTAATTATGATCCACCCACTTGTTCAGATGAGAGGTCACTTTCTCTAAAAGTCCCATCCCAATTACACTCGTCCACCTCCTCACTGCCCATGACCACCCCAAGATACCTGAAGCATTTCCTGTTCCACCTCAGACCACCAGGTAAGTCAGGTAGTAGACATCCAGACCAGCAGCCCAGTAAGAAGCCATTACTTTTTGACCAATTCATTTTTGTTATGCTCTCAAATATTTGTTGGCAATAAATGACCACTTCAATGTGCCCCTTTGATTGATGAAGACAACAACATCATCATCGCAGGCCCAACACTTGAAAGTAACATTTGGGCAGGATGGAAATGTCACCTCCTGTAGTCTCCACCTCAGCTCAATGGACAACACGTAGAGCAGGCCGGACAAGGGGACAGACCTGTGGAATTCCCCTCTTGACTGAAAACCGAGTGCCATTAAGTTTGACAATTCTAAAAACATTGGT
Organism: Polypterus senegalus; assembly: GCF_016835505.1. Classification (NCBI taxonomy): domain Eukaryota; kingdom Metazoa; phylum Chordata; class Cladistia; order Polypteriformes; family Polypteridae; genus Polypterus; species Polypterus senegalus. The sequence continues at coordinate 24,587 of NW_024378474.1, forward strand.
GTTCAACAGCTCAATCATTTGAACAAAATCATCTCCAAACACAAAACATTTCAATGTTATACACAAAATCCGATGATGTACTCGGTCAAAAGCTTTTTCCTGGTTAATGGATAAGATTCCTAAATCCACCCCATAAAGATGTGAGGCTGAAATGACACCTGCAGTATAAAAATGACATCCTAGATAGTCCAGTCAGGTACACAGTAAGTCTGATGAGCAGGTCCTTCACAGTCCTCAGGCGATTGGCCAGGACCCTAGAGAAGATCTCATAGTTCATGCACAACAGACTCACAGGGTGCCAGTTCTTTATTTGGCACAAGGCACAGTGTCCTCCTCCAAGCTCTTCATTTCGTAAAGACACCACCTGGTCACTTGCTGAGTGTACTGCTGGCACAAGGCTTTTATCTGCATTTTCGGCACATCTCACCACTTTCTAAGAGATGAGAATCTGGGATTGGTTTGTGTCCACTGCAGCCAGAAAAACTCCAGACACATCAGGAAATGGGAATCCTCCAACAAGGAGATGTTTAAGTGCCAAAGAGATTTAGAGAAAGGCTTTACAGGGACAGAGACATTCATTTCCAGCAGAGAGTGAGGCAAGAAACGGACTGGACAAATAGAAGCCTTTGTCGTTGTGTTTAGAAGGTGCCTCAAACAGGAAAAACGGTCTAAACATGCCATTGAAATGCCCCTTCCGGCCCCCTTTACCCAGGTGTACTGGCTATCTGAAGGAAGTTTACTTCACCAGACGTCCACCAGGTCTGAGTGGCCTAATAAGGAGCGCAAAGCTCGGACAGATGCTGGGTGAGGCTCAGCACCATTATGGTCCAGTAGATCATTCTTGGTACAACTGAAATCTTCTCTCCTTAGCAAAGGTCTCCAGCACAGAGTCTCTCTCCTCCATTCCTTGGAGCATAAGTGTTAATAAACACCAGAGGCCTCACGTTTAAATGGTGTGTACGCACAAAAATGTTGCATACACCCGTTTCCACGTACACTTTGAGATGTATAAAGCCTAAACTTGACATAAAGCCACACACATTTTCACGGTAGTGCCACACCTTGCGAACTAACACTCACGTACACATGAGAACACCTGATGGACCTGCACCCTTCATCTCCGCCACACTGGAGTCAACCTAATCACTGGGCACCCTGTAGAGCTGCTGTGGAATAACCCAGGGAAGAAAGCAAAGACTGGCTTGACAACAAGAAGAGAAGGTATGGACCCAACCTGTTTCTACCATCACTGGTGAACAAAACAGATGAGCTCTCAACACTGATCAGGAGCCACAAGGAATACAAGCACTGTAGCCTCACGGGCTTCATGGAGACCTGACTGAGAGCCGAAAGTCCGTGGTTTCATTGGTTGACTGTAACATTGTGTGGGCAGACAGAAGTGCGAATAAAAACGTTAAGAAGAAGGGATCAGAAATTACCATTGTTGTGAATGAAACTGGTGTAGCCCGGGACACATTACAATCAAGGCACAAGTTTGCGACTCAAATATTGAGGCGCTTGTGGTAGAGTTACGTTAGTGATTTACATCTCCTCTCAATTGATGCAGCTATCACAATGACCACAGCATACTCTGTTTTCAGCAAAGGTAACCACTGATCATGCCAGTGCACTCCTTATTGTTTCTGGGAACTTTAATGATGTGTCACTCCCCTCAATTTTGATCAGTTTTTGGACTGTACAACAAGGGATAATGGGACCCTGGACTTGTGATATGCCAGTGTTAAAGAGACATGTTACTCTGTTGTTTGGCAAACCTTGGGCATATCAGACCACAACTTAGCTCATACTGAAATATAAACCCATCTTCTAGCAGCTGCCAGTCATCACCAGGACCACACAGGAATGGACAAGAGAGGACACAGTGAGGACTTTGAGGGACTCAGCCACTGTATTACGGTCTACATAATGTTTATTAATAATAATAATAATAATTCTTTACATTTCTATAGTGCTTTTCTTTCACCAGGATAGATTTACCTGATTTATATAAAATAATTTCTCAACCGAGACCCTCCACCTGCATCCTCGACACAATACAAACAAGTTTTTTCAAAGAAGTATTCGATGTGCTAATTGATAGTGTGCTTGACATAGTAAACTCGCCATTAGACTGTCTTAAGACTGCTGTAGTTAAACCCCTGCTCAAGAAAAATAATCTCAACTCCTCTGCTCTTGAAACTTTTAGACCCATCTCCAACCTGCCTTTCTTAAGTAAAGTTCTGGAGAAGGCAGTCATTATGCAGTTAAATGACCACCTAAATAAACCTGCTATTCTTGATAAATTTCAGTCGGGTTTTAGAACAAACAGCACAGAAACTGCACTCATTAAAGTAGTAAATGATTTGCGAGTGAATGCAGACAGAGGCCATTTATCTGTTCTCATTCTCTTAGATCTGAGTGCTGCATTTGACACCATTGATCACAACATTCTTAGAAATCGCATTAGTCAATGGGTGGGCCTCTCTGGCAGGGTCTTAAATTAGTTTGAATCCTATCTGGCAGGGAGAAAATTCTTTGTGAGTTGTGGTAATTATACTTCAAAGATACATTATATTCTATATGGTGGTCCACAAGGGTATATCCTGGGACGGCTGCTCTTTTTGATTTACATGCTTCCGTTAGGTCAGATTATCTCAGGGCACAACGTGAGCTACCACAGCTATGTTGATGACACACAGCTGTACTTATCAGTAGCACCTGATGACCCCGACACTCTTGGTTCACTGACCCCCATGTCTTACTTGTATTTCTGAATAGATGAGTAGTAATTTTCTCAAACTAAATGAGGAGAAAACATACATTTTAGTGATTGGCAAAAATGGATATAATGAGGTTATTAGAAATATACTTGGTGCATTAGGATTAAAAGTCAAGATGGAGGTAAAGAATTTAAGGGTAACTATTGACACTGACCTGAATTTTAAATCACATAGTAATCAGATTGCTAAATCAGCATTTTTTCACTTAAGAAATATAGCAAAAGTTAGACCTCTTATATCACTGAAAGATTCTGAGAAATTAGTTCACGCTTTTGTGTTCAGTCGACTAGATTACTGTAACACACTCCTCTCAACACCACCCGAAAAAGACATCAATCAATTACAACAAGTGTATCTCTCCAGTTCTGATGTCACTACACTGGTTACCTGTGTCATTTAGAATTTAGAATTTAGAAGTGGTGCTGCGGGTGGCCTTCTGCTGTTATACACCTCAAATCTGGAATAGCTGACCGATTGAAATTCACCAGGCTAATACGGTGGAGCACTTTAAAACACTGCTAGAAACACATTATGTTAACATGACTTTCTCAGAGCTTCATTTTAGTGTAACCCTGATATTCTGCATATGCATTTAATTCTCAGTTTTTTCATGGCTCCACACTCTGTACTAACCCCTACTTTCTCTGCTGTTCTCTTTCTGTTTTTCTGTGGTGACGCTCTGCATCCCCACCACTTGATCAAAGCACCGTGATGTCCCTACATTTATGGATTAAAGTCCACATGACCGTCATCATCAAGTTCTTCCATGTGAAGCCTGAATACCATGAGGACTGATTGAGGTCATTGATGTTAGGTAGAATGCCTAGAGGGGGCTGGCCAGGTGGTCTCGTGGCCTCAGAACCCCTGCAGATATTATTTATTTATTTTTTTTTTGTCTCAGCCATCTGGTTTTTTTTTTGTTCTTTCTGTCCTCCCTGGCCAGCGGACCTTACTTTTATTCTATGTTAATTAGTGTTGCCTTATCTTATTTTATATTTTTCTTTTCTCTTTCTTCATCCTGTAAAGCACTTTGAGGTCCATCATTTGTATGAAAATGTGCTCTAGAAATAAATGTTGTTGTTGTTTTCTCACTACTCAAAGTGCTTTACACAATGAGTAGGGAGTCACTTCAACTATCACCAGTATGTAGCAGCCACCTGGATGATGTAGTGGCAGCCATTTTTACACCAGTATGCTCACCACATATTAGCTGTTAGATGGTGGAGAAGTGAGAAATACAGTAGTTCACCATTATTAGCCATTTTTACACCAACATTGAATTATTTGTATTCCTCTTTACAGCCTTACTGGTCACCAATGCTACTAGCGACGTCTCCTGTAATATGGAGTCCTGAGCTGTCTCTCTGTGTATCCACAATCATCCCCCTGCTACAGAGGCTTTCTGTGGTCCATGACTGAAATAACCGCAGTGCTGATAGGTTTTAATATTTGACTCTGATCATCATCATCACACGTAGTGACGGACTGTGAGTGATTAAAAAGGAGACATTACTTTTGTGTTTATTGTCTAATTGTCTGCAGAAAAGAAACAGCAATTCACACCTGGGCACCAACGTTCACTGAGGTCAATAACACCGGCAAGTGAGGATTAGTGAAAGTGAAAAGAAGATACAATGTGGTCAAGTGTGAGATGGAGGAGCTAAACAGGGATTCACACCTGAGCACCAGCGTTCAGTAGCCTTGTTTGGGTGGTAAAGGGGGGTCTTTGGTGTACAAAAATTAAAGAAAATGTCTTCTGTCTCTTCTTCTGAATAGAATTACACAGTTAATACAGTTTGGGCATGTGCAGTGCCTCCAGGAGGGACAGGCCTGAGTCATTGTGACGTCACACACAAGACGTTTAGTCAGTCTTTACTGGGGCTATAAAAATGAGGACACCTGGGGAGCTACACCTCCATTCCTTGAAAGTGCTCTGGGCTAGAAATCACACTTTACATTTAATCCTCAGCCGTGATGTTAACGTTCACGCTCCTGAGACGCTATAGTGCTCTCTCCCAGATGACATTTTAGATAATAACTAAAATCAAAGACTTATGAAAATGAGATTTTTTATCAGTTTTTCAGACTCTGCCTGTTTACATTGCTGCTGTCGACTCATTATATACTCAGCTGAATGTCTGAAAGAGGGTAAAGTCTGGATGGCTCAGACATGTTGTAAAAGATCATTGAGAATAAGATGGCATGGCAATAAAAATGTGACGTCACTTCCTGTTGGGTGGGGTTTATTAGAAGGTCCAATGACAGTGAAGCTGTGGATTATGTGAATTTCCCCTTGGGATTAATAAAGTATCTATCTATCTATCTATCTATCTATCTATCATATATTGCCTTTCTATCTATCTATCTATCTATCTATCTATCTATCTATCTATCTATCTATCTATCTATCTATCTATCTATCGATTATACAGTGCCTTTCTATCTATCTATCTATCTATCTATCTATCTATCTATCTATCTATCTATCTATCTATCTATCATATATTGCCTTTTACTCTATCTATCTATCTATCTATCTA
>NW_024378475.1:0-5275 GCF_016835505.1 Polypterus senegalus
ATATATATATATACATACATATACATATACATACATACATACACACATACATACATACACACACATATATACACACAAATACATATATATATATATATACACACACACACATATATATACATATATATATATATATATACATATATACATATATACACACACAGCTATTTCTTATCAGTGCAATACGCTGCTTGTTAAAACGGATAACTCCCGCTCTTACGTGCAAGTCTGTGTGGATATTATGAACTATCGTATTTGTTCAAGTTCTATTTAAATTTTAAATAGAAGGAATTTTTATTTAGTCGACAGAAATATCTTTGGTAGGAATGGTAAAACAGACAGGAATATTATTCGTGAATAAATCAACTCAAACCTTAAACAACTTATAATATTTTGCTCTCCATAAAAATATATCCTGTCTAAATTATACAAGTTAGAAATAAAGTAAACGTTAAAAGAACAAACATTCAAATTTCTTTACTCTTATGTAATTTTATATAAAAATAAACTTAGATTTTAAATATCCCAAAAGATTTTGCTCTCCATAAAAATATATCCTGTCAAAATTATACAAATTCAAATATGAACATGCTGCATAACAAAACCTGGAAATATAAATAAAATGTGTTCCTTTCAGCAATAACAAATAAAATCATTCAGTTGTCTTTGCTCATATGTCATTTTAGAGCTGGACGCCTGGCATCTTTTTGGCAACAGGTTCGTTTATGTTTGGTGTGAGGTTCTGTGTTGTGGAGATTCTCAGGATGGATTGCAGGTGCTCATCAGTGAGGCGACTCCTGTGTGCTGTTTTGTTAGTCTTTATCACTGAGAAGAGCTTCTCACACAGATATGTGCTACCAAACATGCACAAGGTTCGAGCCGCATGTAGACAGACTTTTTGTTCTTCAAAGTCACCAAAGCGCCGTGCAAACTCAGTGCGCTCAGTTTATCAGCAAAGTGCGATTTGGGAACACCGTAGTGACGACTTGGTTTAACATTACTTGGCAACAGGGAAAGTGGGGCAAGTTGCACTGGTGCATTTGTGTCTCCCATAAAAGCAGCTTCACTTGAAATCACTTTGTGATTGTGCACCGGTAAAAACGTCCGCTGAAGTGTCAGATTCTTATTTAATTCTTCTGCTTTCTGTATCTTCTGCATTGCATTCAGGTTACCCTGATGTTTTGTCTCATAGTGCCGTCTTAGATTAAATTCTGTAATTACAGCCACATTAGCTCCACAAATGAGACACACGGGTTCAGTAAACATATACTCAGCCTCCCATCGGTTTTAAAGGCTCTATTTTCAGAATCAACTTTTCTCTTCAGCATCGTGTGAGCTAGCGCAATAACTTGCAGCATCATAAGCTAGACTTGATTAACGCGGTAAGTTCGCAAGGCAGCTGAAGCGCTGCATTATGGGATCTGTAGTTTATTGTGTTACCAGCGCTTCATATACCCGGGCCATTAATAACAATAATACAGTATATAAAATGATCTCCCTTGAGTTTGACACATATGGACTAAATAGAACTTGAAAAGATATATTTTTTCAAATGTGATCGCGCAATTCAGATTGAGTTGACGCGCACTACAGCCTGCATGCCTCAATAAGTCATCCTCCCCTCACTCTTACTTTTTACCGCTCATCTAATGAATACAATGAGTATGGCTTTACAAAACAATCATTGATGGCGAATAAAGTATCCATTTTTCGAGTATGTAGATCGAGATATATATATATACATATATATATATACCCGCGTATCGCAGCGGAGAAGTATTGTGTTAAAAAAGCTAGAAAAGAAAAGGGAACATTTTAAAAATAACGTAACATGACTGTCAATATACAGTATTTGTTTTGTGAGTGTTACTGAGTGTTGCTGTCATCAAGGATTTGATTATCATTTCTTTCAATCAGGTTCGTATTTGTAGGATGTGTTGTGTTCAAGTTACATTCCGTGTTTGTCAATCGCTGTAAAGATGACAGGTTTCATTCATCGATTCGTTTCTTACTGCATCAATAAACAGCTCATCTTCTTCTTTATCTGAGACCTGATACACTGCATGCACGGGTTTTTTTTACACTGTCTTCCTTTAGCGGGACATTGACTTTTCCACCGTGTGCTTTGTTTCGCAGTAGCTGGATTTATGAATATGCTTGTATGTATCAGACGCTTCATATTTTTGCTGCCTTTTCAATTGTGTAATTCGGTTTTGTTCAGCTCTTTGGAACTGTTGCTTTTATCTGTGCACTGCGCCAGTTCACGTGAGCCGCTTCGGTGTACATGCATCGAAGGTTCCCAGCTGTGCTGGTGCCATCTCGCTATGTCCATGGCTGTATTTAATGTTACCTTAGTCCTGGCACTTAAAACTTTCTCTCGCAGTTTCGCTGAGTTTGTGTCAAACACCACCCTGACCATCTCATCTTCATCTGCATAAGCACAGTCCTTCACCCGTGAATATTTAGTGGGAGTTTGCTATTGGATTGCCGCTGGCAGCCTGTCTATGAACTTAATTTAAAGTGTAGGTTTACATCGTGCTTTGTTTCCGAAGTAGCAGAACTCATGAATATGGTTGTATATGTCACTCGCTCACTTCTTATTGTTTCGCTGCCTTCTCAATTATATAATGCATGTTTTCTTCAGCGCTTTTTGGAGGTCTTCCTGGTTTTCTATGTACTGCGTGATTACGTGGAGGCGTTGATGATGTCACACCTAAACTCCTTCCCCACGGCATTCAAGCTCATCTCCATTACAGTAAATGGAGAAAAACAGCTTCCAGTTATGACCATTACGCGTAGAATTTCGAAATGAAACCTGCCCAACTTTTGTAAGGAAGCTGTAAGGAATGAACCTGCCAAATTTCAGCCTTCCACCCACACGGGAAGTTTGAGAATTAGTGATGAGTCAGTGAGTGAGAGAGTGAGTGAGGGCTTTGCCTTTTATTAGTATAGATATAGTTGTAATATAGGTTAAGTACATGTGAATATATTTGCGGGTTTATAAATAAGATTTTCTTTCCATTTCTTTACCTTGCTTTCTTTCTTTCCTGCTTTCTTGCATTGTTTTGTTTTCAGCAGCGCCTCTATGAAGTTGTGGATTTGCCTGCGAGTATTTAGTGGCAGCGTGTCTATTAACTTGTGTATTTTTCTGTGAGTATTTAGTGACAGCGTTACGAAGTTGTTTCCATCTAGCTGCATCAGAAAATGTACCACGACGTCTGACACGCCTCCTTTTTACTTCCGTTTCTTTACCTTGCTTTCTTTCTTTCCTGCTTTCTTGCATTGTTTTGTTTTCGGCAGCATCTCTATGAAGTTGTGGATTTGCATGCGAGTATTTAGTGACAGTGTGTCTATTAACTTGTGGATTTTTCTGCGAGTATTTAGCAACAGCGTCACAAAGTTGTTTCCATCTAGTTGCATCATAAAATGTACCACAACGTCTGATACGCCTCCTTTTTACTGTTTCCTCACAGCTTGGATTGCTGCTGAAGGATGGCCTTATATAGGCAGGCAGTCAATTACGTGAGAGGCGTGGGGATGGAGGACGCAATATAGACAGGCAGCCAACTACGTGGGAGTCATAGTGATGGGGGAAGCAACTCCGCATCACACGGCAACCGAGCTGCAGGCTATGGCCGTATATATGTACGTAAGTAGGATTCAGTTATGACCGTTACGTGTAGAATTTTGAAATAAAACCTGCTTAACTTTTGTAAGTAGCCTGTAAGGAATGAGCCTGCCAAATTTCAGCCTTCTACTTTCACGGGAAGTTGGAGAATTAGTGATGAGTGAACCGGTCAGTCAGTCAGGGCTTTGCCTTTTATTAGTATAGATAGTAACAATAAGAACAGCTCACTATTCAAAATGTTTATTTTGGGAGACGTTAAGACTCTAACCCAGAACCTTCTGAATTGGAGTCAGCAGCTCTAACCAGTATACTACCCGAGAAGTCAGGACAACAAGCAACACTAATCTGATTTCTTTTTCTTCGGTTATAGTCTTGGAAAAAAGCGCATTTGTTCTGTTAAACTTGTATCTTTTGTGAAAGTGCTTATTTGATATTTGGACTTCAGTCTTCACACATTATACACTTCATGTCTACATTTTGTTGTTAGTACTAAAACATGGAAAAAGTTTGTCTTTTACAGATGTGTTCAACATTTCTGTCATCCTACACTTACACAGACCTTTGTGGACACAGAACACATGTGAAATGCATGTGTTCCGAATAAGGGTATATATTTAGCCTAGGTACCTGACTCACTGATAAAGCAAGCTTCATTTGGGATAGGTTTTTGCAGTTTCTCCGGTGGTGGGGGGGATGGTATAGCAGGCAGTTTGTTGCTTGGGATTATCGACGCATTTACAAGACAAAAGATGCTAAATGGAGACGTGCGAGAGGATTTAAGGTGGGCTGGATTTACAAGTTTTCTCATAAACTTTGGTAATTCTAGTGTTAAAGGAGTTATCAGCTACTGGGACTTCAAGCTTTATAATTGCTGCCTGAAGTTGTGGTATGTTAAAGTTATTAAGAAAATCTTTAGATAATTTTGATTACATTTAGAACAGTAAAACATTTTATGCTTTCCCTTGAATACTGTATGTTGCCACCATCTCTGTGGTCCATAGTCTTTGTGGCCAGTAATCCTACTGAAATCCGTACTTAGGCTGATACAGACTCAAGGAAGGCCTGAATCCTTAAATCCAAACAGACGTTAGACATACAGTTTGAAAGGTGGGAACTACAAAACTGCTTCCTCAGGATAATGCCCTGTGAAGTTTGTAGTGATGGCCAACATATTTTTAATCTCATGTTTTCATGGAGAAAAGAAAAGTCAAAATGGGACCCAACATTGCACAACAGCAAATATCAAAAATGTGCTTGAGAAAATCTCATTACTTTTATTGCATAATTCATACTTCAAGTCATCCAGTTGCATGTTTACGTGCAAAATGTTACAGAAAATGAAAGTAGTCCTAAAACAGGAAGCCCCTTCACAGGGGGTTGTGCTTGTAAACTGAAATTTCCTTTCCTCCTCATTCAGTGGTCAAGACTCCTGTCTCTAATTCAAAAATGCAATATATAAATAGTAATAATTTAAAGTATGAAGTAAGATTATAATTCAAGCACTAAAGACCAACAAGTGAACCCAGTCTAACGACTACTGCAACTTGATATAGATTGTTAGAAACAGTTCATTGCGATTCACAGACCTGAAGGTGGAAAAAAATCTGTTTCTATTCCATGTTCTTTTTAACCTTAAGTTTACTAATT
>NW_024378476.1:0-25000 GCF_016835505.1 Polypterus senegalus
TCTACATTTCAAAAAAATGTTAGGGGGGGCGCGATTAAAACTGTTATGAAAACTCGGGTCGCAAATACTTAAAGGTTGAGAAACGCTGGCTTAAAAGGAGCCTGCTGCCACACATGGACGAGTCAGTGTTGGGAGGCAGCGGGCAACAATCACGGGAGGAGAGGAGGAGGAAGGATTGGTGATTTACTGTTCATTAAGTGTATAATTGTGGCAGATCACTGGAAAGAGGCCTGTGAAAAGGCGCCTGGTGTAAAGAAATGGCTGTTATTTTATTCGTATTATGTCTGGTGTTATACTGGGTCTTGTGTTTGTAGTTGTCTGGCGCCCTCTTGTGGTTACAATACTTTAACAACCTTTTTGTAGTGAGAAGTCAAGCAAAAGGACACCTTTTATTGGCTAACTAAAATGACTACAATGTACAAACTTTCCAGGCAACTCAGGCCCCTCCTTCAGACGAGATGTAAGCTTTCAAGCTAACTCAGGCCAAAGCTTTCATCTTGTCTTAAGAAGGGTTAGGGTTAGGGTTTTGCTTGACTTCTCACTACATTACTAATAGCTAACACAGTACAACAACCTAGTATTTCAACCTTTTTGGATTGCGAGTCGCTCTCATTGTGTTGCCAGCTTAAGTTTAAAAACAAAGCAAAAAAAAAAAGGTACGTATCCCCCACATTCCTTAATCCCACTAATCCAGCTGTTCAACATTATATAATAGCATGAGTGTGCTCGGGGTGTGCCAGTGTCAACATATGTATTTAACGTCATTTGTTAGTATGTGCCACTCAGGATAAAATGACCCTTACGTTGATAGATAAAACTGGGTCCAGCGGCCTAAAAGGACGTATGAAGCGTCAGTAAAGTGGTCATTCATCTCACTTACAGCTTGGAATGCACTGGTAAAATTACTTGTGAACATGAAGTACGTCTCACTTAAGCCACCCCTGACCATTCCACAGTGAAGATTTATTTTAAAGTGCCAGGCCCCTTTGTAAGTGTTACTAAGACCAAAAGAAACCTTTGCTAAGGTCTTGCTATAGAAGTGTATGTCAATAATATAGTTGATTTATTTTTGCAGTACCAAAAGTGTTGCCAGTTTCATATATTCTTATAAAGTGCACTTCTGCACAGTTTTCTATACACTAACTAAACATTACAGCTGAATGCAACACGACTGTGATTTCTATGAAAGAAAGAGGCGCACAAACCTGTATATATTTTCTTAAGATGGCGGCTGATCCAAATATTGTCTAGCGATTTGGATCCTTGCGGGTTCTTTGTGCTAATGTTGGTGAAAGTGCTCGAGGGGACCACAGGGATGAACTTCTCCTTTCTTAACAGGTCAAACTCGGCTGCTTCTGCTGGGAGGCTGAAGTCTCCTAAGATGATCACTTCTTTCTCTCCTGTGGAGCAAAATCGGTACAGCAAAGTGAAACACAAAGCTCCGGCTTTTGAACGCTGCAGAACACCCGAGTGTTTACACACTTTAAACAGCAAATGAATCCTTGTGGATGTGCAGTTAAATATTATGAAGCAGGCGACTCCCACCCTAGTTAGGTGGAATGGTGGCGCAGTGATGGCGCTGCTGCCTCACAGTAAGGAGACGTGGGTTCTCCTGGTGTCTGCGTGGGTTTCCTCCCACAGTCCAAAGACGTGCAGGTTAGGTGCATTGGCGATCCTAAATTAGTGTGTGCTTGGTGTGTATGTGTGTGTGCCCTGCGGTGGGCTGGTTTGTTCCTGCCTTGCGCCCTGTGCTGGCTGGGATTGGCTCCAGCAGACCCCCGTGGCCCTGTGTTAGGATATAGCAGGTTGGGAAATGACTGACTGTTACGACTCCAATATTTCATTACTAAAGTGCTATGAAAGATGCTCAGTTTACAGTTTGGGCCTAAATATTTTTTCTTTCATCCCTGGCTGCTTTATTTTATGGCATGAACAAACACAAACAGTAAGATGCTGCAGATGTTCTATCAGACGGTTGTGGCGAGTGCCCTCTTCTATGCGGTGGTGTGCTGGGGTGGCAGCATAAAGATGAAAGACGCCTCACGCCTGGACAAACTTGTTAAGAAGGCAGGCTCTATTGTAGGATTAAAGTTGGACAGTTTAACATCTGTGGCAGAGTGACGGGCACTAAGCAAACTCCTGTCCATCATTAAGAATCCACTGCATCCACTTAACAGTGTCATCTCCAGGCAGAGGAGTAGCTTCAGTGACAGATTTTTGCCACTGTCCTGCTCCACTGACAGACTGAGGAGATCGTTCCTCCCCCACACTATGCAACTCTTCAATTCCACCCGGGGGAGTAAATGCTAACATTATTTTTATTTTTATTTTTTTCATTTTTATTACTATTTAATTTAATATTGTTTCTTTGTATCAGTATACTGCTGCTGGATTATGTGAATTTCCCCTTGGGATTAATAAAGTATCTATCTATCTATCTATCAAACAGCGATAGGAGTGACATGAACCCGCCGAGGCACCTATGCACTGCACAGAGCCTTTTCAATTTTACGAGACTTTAAGACCACCTTCTGAAAGGCTATGATAAGCCTGTGAATCTGTTCCATCTGATCAAGCAGGCTGGGAAGGTGAAGAAATGAGAACCAACGGGCTGCTGACGGTGCTTTTGAAGTTGTGCGCCAGGATGTCTCCAATGTGACCTTCTGGAACAAATTTACAAGCAAAAGGCTTCAAGGCATTCACAGGCAGCAGACAAATGAGGACTGCAATGAAAACCTCATACCTCTCAGCGTTTCCTGTAGTATGTCTGTGAAGTGGGACGCTTTGTGGTTTGTACTGTGAAGCTTGCCATTGCTCTCTCCTCCTAGCTCCTTTTTCAAGTGAATATTAACCAGGATTAAACTGGAGCCTGCAATCTGCAACCCAAAAAAATATCATTAGATGAGGCTTTGAGGTGCTTTTATTTTATTATCCATTTTTTATTTTAATAAGTGTGCTTTTTTAACAGGAAAATGGTTAAAATTCCATAATACTGCTTTAGCTTCCCTCTCCATAACAAAAGAAATCAGCGACAATTGTTAGTGTGAACAAATTAAACAGGCCTGACACCCTGAAAACGTCACTTTTGTGGGTGTATTGTTAAGGGGGATGAGACTCAATATTGGAGTCGGGTGGAGAACTGTCTGCAAATGAACATCGGCAAAACCAAGGAGCCGGTGATTTGACCAGTCACTGCACTGAGTCACTATTCAGGGAGTGAATGTAGAGGTAGCCCACTCCTACAAGTGCAAGGAGGTCGAGCTCCACATTAATGACGGATTGGGCTGCTCTCAGAACACAGAGAAACTATAAAAGAAAGGGCAGCAGAGCAGGCGGTTTTCCTTAGGAGACCATTAATGTGGGTAGTGACCACCTTCACATCTTCTACGGTATATCACTGTGATGGCCAGTGTGGTCTTCTACACTGTGATGTGCTGGGCTGGTAACGTCAAGAGAGGCCCACCAAGTCAACATGTTAATTAAAAGGGCAGGCTCAGTTATGGGACACACTCTGGACCCACTGGAGGTCACAGCAAAGGAGAGAATTCAAACAAAACTGAATGTCATTATGAACAAAGCTACACATCCTCTCTGTGAGACACTGAGGACTGTCAGCCAACGACTCGGTCAGCAGAAGTGTGTCAAGAAACACAATATGTCTGCATAAGGCCTCACTGAGACTGAGAGGTTGTTTTTCCTTTTTAGTTTTCTTTCCTTTTAGCCATTTTGTGGTTGTTGTTTGTTTAATTATAATGTTTACTTATTTGTTGAGCTTCTGTAACAAGCCAAATTTCCTGCAAGGATAAATCAAGTACATACATATTTGTCTATCTATTATAAAGTGCTTTACACATATCTATCTATCATATTGTGCCTTTTTATCTATCTATATATCTATAGACAAAATGAGTCTTTTTAGAGGAGGGAATGCATTGAAAATATAAATATTAGCTTCACTTTTATATTCTGAACATTCTTCTATAGACAGGAAGTTACAAATGATCCCTAACCTCCATCCATCTATCTGTCTATTCTCGTATAGTGCTCTTCCTACCTATCTACCTATTATATAGTGTTTTCACATATCTATCTATCTATCTATTATATAGTGCCTTTTTATTTATCCATCTATCTATCTATCATATAGTGCCTTTCATGTATCTATCTATCTATCTATCTATCCATCCTCTTCTAGCCCACATCGGTTTTCTGTTGCAGGCCTCCGAGTTGACCAGTGGTTACAGAAGGCATTTCTTTCTTAACTTTGTCAACGTCATGAAAACTTCTTACACAAATGATTACAATTTTCCAAGCACATAACACCATAAAGGAAATGTTTGATCTCCTAGGATTATGAAAATGAATCCTGCTTTATAAGCTGCTTTAATGTACTTCTTCTTATACTGTAGAAGAATCCTTAGGAAATTAATCTGTAACAAGAGGTCTGGCATTTTAGAATTATTACGCATCAATCTGATGTGAACATTTTATTAAATGTCTTTTTCTTTGATTGTAATTATTAACAGCTTTGTTCGAGTTCCATGATGGCAGAGTTTACAATTGTGATCACAACTATATTAAAGATTAAAAACATCTTGGTAAGAAGCCGTACCTTGAAATGTGCAAGATATGGTTTGGGGCAAGTCTGTTTTCCGTTGCCATTAGCTGGTGGGCTCTCCAGTAAAGTGCACTCTTGGAGTTCGATCCCGAAACTGCTGTCCCACAGGAAACCTGAAAACTCAGCCATCTAGGAAAAATAAGAACAAGAGGAGAAAGTAGCAAAAGTTAATCTACAGTAGTGACAGAATGCCTGGTTTTTGACCTTTTGGCAGATATATTTGGGTTACCGTTAACATAATCCTAGGAATCTGCAGAAAGAAATAATGTAAAGGTCACTGGATGGCTGCAAGTCATTTCTAGGAATCAGTGGCCCGGCCTGACCCTCAGCAGAACTGGCGGCCACATGTGGTCCAGGCCAGTCGACTAGGAGGCAATGAGTAAAAGAAGGCCTGAGGGAGACTTGAAGAATGCTGTGGGGGGCAGTGAGTAGGATTTAGGCATTAATTGAACAAGCCACCACTTAGGACATTTACAGTCTGCAGGGACACCACATCTTGGGTTTATAATGCATCTTGGTGGTCTTCTGCCAAGTTGACTTGAGATATTAATATCCTTCTTAGATCTAAGAGAAGCCCCAATAATGAACCCCACATCCCACTGGTCCTCCCACTTCGCGCTAAAGCTTCGTCTCCCGCAGGTCATCAAACAAAATTTCCCAATTTTGCAGACTAACCTTATATTGATCACCTAACCTACACAATCATCTCATGCACAGTTCACTTCTCCAAGGAGAGCCACTTCTCAAAGAAAAACAGAAGAAGCTCAGCTCAGCTCATTCTCACCCTGGCTTCACAGGTCTCCAGCTCTTAATGACCAAACATCGCTCCCTCCATCTTCTTAAATAGCAGCTCCTCTCACCTCCTCTCCTTTCATCTGCCATGGCTTTGTTCCCTCCTTCCCCTCCTATACACTGTACGTGACCTGCTCTTTCCTCTTCAGTTACTCACCTGATGAAGGTCTTTAACCTTTTTTGCTTCTTAGCATGTTAATAACCGCTAACCCTTCTTTTTCCTTTGCTGACACAGCCCTTCAATAACTTAATCATCTGTTTTTGTGCTGTAAAAATGTTCACTTAGACATTTGCAAACCCACTTAACCAGTTTAAAGTCGCTGGCAGCCTGAGCCTCTCCTCACACCATTGGGCACAGGAATCAAGTCTGGGCAGACACCAGTAAGTCAGCAGACACACCACATGTCCACATATCTGCACCCAGGCCTCTGACACCGTGAGACGGCCGTGCTAACCACTGTGCCACTCTGCCGCCTGCTGGTAATATTTCATAAAAAATGTTATTTTATAATCCATGCAGCCACACATTACAAAACCCTCTTATTTAAAGTCAGGGTTGTGGGTGACTTGAACCGATTCCAGCTGCACTGGGTGCAATGCAGGAGTTGGGCACCATGCACTGATTTCGAGTCACCGCTAAAACTAACGTTCATGTTAGGCGTTTCGGGGAGGTAAAACTGTAAAAGCACATCCAACTCAGTGTGGGTCTGCCACAACCAGGCAGGTTGGAGGAGGTAGCTGGGCATGAAGACTTTACCTTGTGAAAGTGTCCTGCAGGCCTGTCAGCTACGACGCACTTCCATGATCCTCTTGAGCCTTTCCACTTGCGGACATTGGGCAGGGTCGACTGGTTTAGCTCTGCACAAAGCTGCAAAAGAGATGGTGCTGATCAGTCATTATGTAAGAACGTCAAAGGAGGCAAAGGTTACTGGGCTGCAGGAGGTGTGGTGGATCATTTTGGGTCATCTTTTGTTAACTGCAACCATTCATACAAACCCTCCATGCACATAACCTAGAGGTTTAGCAGAGATAAATACAGATTATTATATAACCCACTTGAGTTTAACACCACTGTAAATACTGTACGTGCAGTTGGAGTAAGGGAGCACATGACACCTGCTTGCTCCCACAATGTTCAAACTCTGCAGAATGAAGTGATAACTCAATTGATAAAAATAACAGAGAAATAGGCACATTATTACTTTGTTTAATAAATGATTTTCCATGTATTTACTACCAGGCGAACACTTGAACAATGAGATCAGTATCTTGCCTGTTGTTATTTTTGGCTTTGATGTCTTTCAGGATTCAGACTACATCTCTGTGTATACAATTTGTAAGATCTCAACACAGGACTACTGAGGAAGATGCTGATGACATGAAGATCATGGAGCAACAGGCTCTATCTGTCAGGATTTCAGCAGCTTGTGAGTGTGAGGCCTCCAAAACTAAGCCAAAAGCAGGCTGGTATCCTCACCAGCCTGCCCCAAAAAGACAACACTGCAAGGCAGCCTGAGCTCCCAGTCTATAGGCTGGCTTCGGCCTACACCAAGCCAAATGGGGCTTCGGTGTCAACAATTCAAAATATGCTTTAAACTCTCAAAATAACAATAAATATGCTGCACAAGAGGGAGAACTGTAAAACTCCAGCTTGCAGAACGAAGTCCCAAAAATAATTTTTATAAATAAAGGATTTAGTCAGAAGACTGTAGAAAATAATACAATATTCAAAAAGAGCAAAAAAGGAGGCAAAAGGAGTTGCCCACAAAGCAATTCAAAGCAAACAAGACCCAATACAAAATCCACAAGAATGATCCTAAGAAGCAGCACAAAGTTAGTCGAAATAAAACAAAACTGCAAACCAAGCAAATCACAACACTCAGAGGACCACCAACATCAGCAGAGTGCATTCAAATGAACAAACCTGGACGTCAACTCTCAGCTTGCCTTTATAGGACTGGGGGCGGTCCCTAAACTATGATTGACAGGTGGTCCCACCTCTTAAGGACCCACACGCAAAATACACGGAATATCAGAAAACAAAATGACACACATAGAAACTAAATTAATAGAAAATACATAATAAGACAACAAATCAATAAGTAAAACAAAAGAGTCAGAGGTACACAAAAAGATAAAATACCAATGATATTTAAACATAAGCCAGAAGGGGAACCCTGGCTTAAACATAACAATAACTTTTACATGTCAATTTGATGCCCTTCATCTAAACCAGTGTTTCCCAAAAGCTGATCCTTGGACCCGTGGTGGTCCGTATTGCTGGTCCACAAAAATCAGTGAATTCCAAGGAGATGTTTTTAAACCAACATGAACACTTTTCAGATAACATTTCGAATGAAAAAATCCCAGCATATTCTCTCTGGATGCTGGAAATTCCAAGGAGGCGACCTCCGATCTAATGGTAGTAATTTTAAGCACTCGAAACTTGCAAGAAGGACCCGCGCCTCTGATCCAATGTTAGTACAGCTAGATGTATGAAACTCGCAGGGCAACAGCGCTCTCCAGTTTAACGTTAGTAAATCTGCACAGCAGAATCTCGGCTCGACTAAGAAATTAGACCGAGTACCGACGCTTATGTATTTCTGCTTCAGGCACAGATTGGACAAATTATGATCCAGACTAAATAAGTTATTATGTTTTCCATGCCCACTGTCCGTAAAGATTTTCTGTGTTCTGGCAGTCCACAAGTCAAAAGGGCTAAAGACCACCGATCAAGATCATGCACATCTAAACTCAAGTTACAGTGATGTTTTCAACATTCTGGACGTATCGGGCTCCATATACAGTAGTTTATGAAAGGTCTGGAGATTGCTGGGACACGGTGGAGTGGTAGCTTCTGTCTTCTGCTCCTCTTAGTACTTAAATAAAGAGACACTTGATAACCTGTACAACCTGGGGAGGAACGAAGGTGTGCAGTAGGGAGTGTATCATGGACTAACACAGGTCTCCAGACACCGGAGTCGGTCACTACAGCGTGTTGACCCCTTTATAGACTGCAATTATCTGAGTGACATTTACTTTTGTCAGCATTGTGAATGAATGAACAGTCAGGCCAATGTCACACTCCTCTGCTGCTCCCTTTAGATGTTTAAACTCCATTAATGCTATAACCCTAGAGCCCCATTTCTCAGGTCCTCCCTGTCCGACTTGAGTGAGTAACACAATTCGGGTTCAGAGTAGGAATCTCCCAGAAGTGCTTATCTGCTTTCTCATTGCCCGTCATGTTTCCCACTCGCCTTTTCACCAGGCCTCCCATTTGCAACTCTTCGGAATGTCTGTTTGTCATTTAGCTGATGTTCCACCTTATTTTGGCTGTTTGGCACAAATTTCCTGAAACATTACTTTATTTTTGAATTTGTGAGGGATGTCATGAGTGGCAAAAAGTTTCCTGAGGTAAGAGCACGCCAATATAATCACTTTAAGCAGTAGTTAAAAGTGGAAAGAAAGAACTGGCAGCACCCCCCATTGTTGTGGGTGATGAGTAATGGAACAATTTCATACAGCAGTGAGGAGGGGATCCTCCTTTAAGGTCATTCTGAACGATGATACAGAAAATCTACAGTGGAGGTTGATGGGAGAGGTTGGCAGTTCCATCTTGAAAGTGCTAAAATAAGAGTTGGTTAAGGGGAGAAGTGCCAGGAGGCGCCAGGGCCCAAACCCTAACTGCCGGTACTCATAAGAGCAGAACGGGGAGTACAATTACACCAACATACAATCACATTTCCGGTTTTCTTTTGCAGAGATTGTTAAGGTTAAGGTTAGGGTTAAGGTTGAGAAATTAAGGTTAAGGTTAAAATGGACCTTCTCATTTTTTTGACAGGGTCCATTTTACGCATAAAAATGTTTGCAAGGTTTTCATGATTTTTTAGTATACTGCTAAAATGTTTTTTTCGTAATCCATAACTCAAAAAAAAATTTCATCTTGTATGCCAGATTAAACAGGCTTATCGCAGTGTTCATTTGGTGATATATTTTAGTCATTTTGTGTGTTTTGGAAGAATTATGAATGATTACTTTGTGTGTTTCTTTATTATTATTTGGCTCATCGCCACCATTTTGTGGATCGCTGATCGTGTTGTAGATAGCAATGTTGAGCCGTTATTATTACATGTTGGTAGAACGTAACGCATCGTGACGTGATCACCAGGGAGTAGAAAAGGAGACAGCAACTGTACTCGTAGCATCCAAGATTCTGGATTACGGTGTTAGATGAGTTATTTGAAACTACTTTAGGGCTCAGAATCTTTATGTGTGCTTTGACTTCGACTGCTGGTTAACATTTTGGGGTTTTGGTGATTTTGTTTTTTTAAATATTCTCACTTAGTTTTGACCTCAACCTGTTTAGACTAAAGAGTATTTTTCTTGACTAGTCCTTTTGTCCTTCCATCTCCTGTCTGTTTATTGCTCTCCGTTTTTCTGCCCACTGGCAGTAGAATCACTCCCTCCTAATTCCAGATATGGAGAATTACAATACTTAATATTGAATTAGTACGGAGTATCTGATGACTGTCATTATGGGTAGGATTGATAATAAAGCAGTTTAGGGTAGAGTGAAAATGAATTTGTGTTCAGTGTATATTCTAAAGGCTTTTTAAAGTGGGGTCTAAACCTGACTGGTTGTTTAAATATAACTAGAATTCACATGACGCTCGCACAGCTTTGAGCCAACACCTAAATAGACCTGGATCTGCAGAAGGAGCAATCGAGTGACATGTCTGCTGGAGCCTTCCTTCATTGCTGAGACTCTTAGAAATCACATCATTGTGTCTTCTTAGGCTGCGCACTGCTGCAGTGTTTTAATCACAATGTCTACCCATTTACAGTGCCCGTTGTTTTCTTGTAGCTGCTTCTGTGTGATTTGTGCTGAAAACACATCGTGAGAGATGTAATATTTGATTGAGGTAAACTGTGTTTCACCGTACTACCTCAATTCCTGGATGACAAAACTTTGAAGGGATGCCATTGAAAGGATTCATCCAGCCATTCGGGGTCTAGGAAACAGCCCTGGGTGAAATGCCAGTCCATTGCGGGGCACAGTTTACAGAGAGCGGGAGAATTTCACTTGGTTAGTCTTTAAACTAACACATCTATGGGAAGGACACAGGAGCACCTATTGAAAATACACACGGACGCAGGGATCCGTTGATTCTTGATGTGGTCAACTCAGCTAAACACGGCACCACCCAGCCTCAGTGGTCAGTTTGAGGTAACAACACGACTCAACCCACAATCTCCAGTGCAGGCAACTTAGAAAAAGGCTTTCCTTACACACAGATTGTAGACGTAGTGGCCATTAAGGTCTGAAATCTGCTTAAGCAGTGAATGCAACTTTAGTGATGACAATGGCTGCTGCCGGTGAAACATAAGTGAGAAGGAATGTTGGAAATGTGTTTCCCCTGAATGCCTGAAACAGGGTGGCGACTTAAAGAAATTCCAGATGAAGAGCTCAAAGTTCAAAAGCCAGCATGTGAGAAGCGTATTAAATGTAGGCCTTTAAGAAATCGCACTCTTTCCATCTGGAATGCAGCCCCAACATCTGGACAAGTGAATTCAGCTCATCTGGTGTCCACTCGCTGAGAGGTGCGTACCTATATGAGCTGTTAGGTGACAGGCGATTATTTATAATCAACCAAAATTACATGATGACTCCAACCCAGGCAGTTAAGTCTTAGTGGGTCGTCTTCATCCAAGATAACTCAATTAAAAAATAATCAGCGACTTGAGAGGTTTGAGAACCATGCATGAGGGTAGCTGGTGGCTCTAAATTGTTTGATTTGCAGAGAATGTGTACATGTGCTTTCATGGATTGGTGCCCTGCAATCGACGCTGCTGGCACAGGCTTAAGCCCTCTGTGAAAGTGACTTGGAATGGCCGTTGTGGCAGGCCTTGTCACAGCGTTAGTTTGTCTTTGTTATAATAACTACACTGCTCAAAAAAAATGAAGGGAACACTAATCCTCACTGGCTAACACCAAGTCAATTAAGCTTCAGGGTATCAATCTGTCCAGTTAGGAAGCACAAGTGCCTGTGAATCAACGTCACCTGCTTTGGTGCAAATGAAAGTGACAACAGGTGACCTGGAGAGGCAATGGCAAGACACCCCCCTAAAATGGGAATGGCTTTGCAGGTGTTGGCCACAGACAATTGCTCTCTCCTTATCCTTCCTGACTGACTCCTCTCTAGCTTTGTGTTTTTCTAGGGTCCTTGTCACTGGTGGTAGCATGAGGTGGTACCTGCAGCTGATTCAGGTTGCACAGGTAGTCCAGCTCCTTCAGGATGGCACATCCATATGCGTCGTCTTAAGAAGGTTTGCAGTGTCTCCCAGCACAGCCTCAAGAGCATGGTGGAGATACCAGGAGACGAGCCGTTACACGAGGAGAGCTGGGCAGGGCCATGGAGAGCATGAACTCAGCAGCAGGACTGGTATCTGCTCCTCTGTGTGAAGAGGAACAGGAGGAGCACTGGCAGAGCCCTACAAAATGGCCTCCAGCTTGCTACTGGTGTGCATGTTTCTAAACAAACTGTGAGAAACAGACTCCATGAAGGTGGCAAGAGGGCCCAAACGTCCTCTAGTGGGATCTGTGCTCACAGCCCATCACCGTACAGCTTGATTGGCATTCACCAGAGAATACATAAATGGCAGCTCCATCACAGATGACAGCAGTTTCACAATGAACACACTTGACAGACGTGAAAGAGTCTGGAGATGCCGTGGTGAACGTTATGCAGCCTGCAATGTCATCCAGCATGACCAGTTTGGCGTTGGGTGAGTGAAGGCCTAGTGAGGCATGCCTTGGAGCGTTACACAGACCTCCATGTGCTGGATGACAGTACCCTGACTTCTGTTAGGTACCAGGATGTCTCTGGTAATGAGCTGAGGAGTACTTACCACGTACGTCCGTGGCCATGCACACACGTGTGAGTCTGAGTGCTCCTGTTGAGTGAGCGTGGAGCGTACCCAGTGTCACAATGTCCTCCCCAGTTGGAGCTGGACAGGATGGGCATCGACAAGGATTGGTCGTGAAAACCCAGCAGCCATATGAACAGATCTGCAGATACTTGGGGTCGTCTTTTAGTGCCGGACCTTCAGGACAAGCTATAGGAGAGAAGGGCATCACAGTTCTGATATTAAGTCCGCTAGAGGCCATGGCACAACTTGTGATCATGTTTGTGTAGTTTTCTTTGAAGAACCTTTTTCTACCAATGATCAGCTTTTTTGTGGATGGAAGAAGGAAAGACTTGCCGTTTTCTTCTGTAAATATTTTCTTTGCAATCTAGATCTTTCTTCTAGTGTGTTACTCTTACTGAACTGTTTGGTCTGACTGCATGACACGGCCCTTGGTTTTTTTTTTTGTCGCTTATTAATTGAAGAACATCTCTTTAGCACCATCTGCTGTTTCCTGCCTGTGTCTCTCATCCTCTCACTGGTTTAGCTCCGTTCATAAACTACAAGATGCCCAGGGATGTGCCATGTGCAAAGGTTCAAAGGCACTGGGCATAACAGACATGTTCAGAAAAATGCATGGGAGAGGGCACTTTGTCTGTCCTGCTTAGTGTTAACAAAAAGGATTTTTAACATGACCCTGTAGAAATAATGTTTGTGTGTTTAATATTTTAATACAATAGAATAGAATATTTAAATAAAACCCACACAAACAGGAACGCTTGCAAAGTCAACACAGATGGTGACCAGGCTGGGACGTGACCCTTAGTCAATGGAGCCTGAAGCAGCAGCAGCAGCAGCACTAACCACTGAGCCATCACTATGTCCTCCACTATTATCACCTGAGGCAATTATTACAAAACAGACTCCCGACGCTTCAGTGTTGGCAGCCATGGCTGAATGGAGTCCAATCACAAAGCTGTCCTTTTTAGCCCCCGTCAACTCAAATGACTCTGACATTTTGCCGCACTAAAACACAGGTGGGTTGTAATATGGCAACAGAATCCCAAACAAGTCTGTGAGGATGTGTGGCAGGTTACTGGGCCAACCGAATGGGACAACATGCAGGCAGGTGACTAGTCAAGGGTCGAAGACAGTGATGCTAAATGCATGGCACGTTTGGCAGATGATGACCCTGCCAGTAAAAAGTGCGGTTTATGAGGCAGCCATTAGGTGGCAGCAGCCACATGGGTTCTGAAGTAAAGGCAGCTTCTGTAAATGATACATGATAACGATGTGGGACTCCATTTTGGAGGAGTCCACCAGAAGACACCTCTGACTTTGTACAGGTGGAGGTAGAATTGGCCAGGGGGTCCCACTCGGCTTTTATGAATAGTCTCAAAAGCTGTTAGTGATCTCTCACTAACTTGTAACTGAAACCTTCTTGGTTATTCGACTTCTTAATATGCATCTTAACCTATCTGGGCAGCATCGGGCACAAGGCAAGAACCAGCTCTGGACCTGGTGTCATGGCACTCAAGTGCACACACCGGGTCAATTTACAATCGCCATTTACAATAAGTTTTTGGGATGGGAGAGTAAGAAACAGGAACATCTGGTAAATGAACTCCAAATAATAATAATAATTACATTTATATAGCGCTTTTCTAACCTACAAACAGTGGCGAGTCACATCAACCACCACCAATGTGCAGCCTGCACTTGTATGACACGACGACAGCCATTTTTTGTGTCAGTACACTCACCACACATTAGCTGTTAGGTGGTCAAAGAATGAGAGAGACAGTTAGGATTATTAGGGGGCCAGGATAACTAGGCGATGGTGGGCCATTTAACCAGGACATCAGGGAACACCCTCATTTTTTTGAAAGTTGCCCAGGGATCACTCATGACCACAGAGAGTGTCACGAGCTCGGTTTTACATTTTATCCAAAGGATGGCACCATTTTTACAGCACAGTGTCCCCTTCACTGCACTGGGGCATTGGGATCCACACACAGACCACAGGGTAAGTGCATCCTGATGGCGTCGCCAACACCTCTTCCATCAGTAGCCCAAGCTTTCCCAAGATGGTTTCTCATCCAAGTGCTGGCCAGGTATGAACATGCCTAGCTTCAGGTGGATCACCAGTTCTGAAGTGCAGGTGGTATGGCACGCACAGCCAGTGACTAGGTCGAGATCTCAATCCAGGACTCTGCCACCATGCTGCCTGGGAGACTCAAGTGAGGCTTTAGTCTTCTGTAGGATGTACGGGAGAATGAGGGTGGCTGGCCATTAAGACCCAAGTCTGATGGTCCTCAGGGACTCTCGTCCGCATTCTTTCAACCAGTTGGACTCTCCTCACAACCCAACCCACTGTTACTGTCCACTAAGCCACTTCATCTCTCTCTCTCTCGCTGTTCTTCAGAAAGGAGAAACTCCATATTAGAACAATCAGCAGAGTGGTCTGATGTTCAAAATATAAAAGGAAGTGACACGCTGATATGCCGTTTATTTGGTTATTTGTTTGTTTTTTTTATGCCAGTTTTTGATCCCAAAAGTGAAGCTGTGAATGCCCAGAAGTGAATCACTCGAGTGCGTGTAACTGTTTGTATTTAAAGCCCCTCTTTTTCGACAGTTTGGAACAGCTGACGAATGCTAAAAGAATGCTGCTGTTTATCGTTAGAAGCGTTTGGTGCCTGAGCCAATCAGAAGTCTGAAGTTACTTTGAATTTCAACTGATGATCCTCTAAAAAAAACAAAAAAAAAACAAAAAATCCCGACTGAGTGCTTTAGCTGAATCACTTTAAAATAAGCAAAGCAGTCATAAACAAACTGCATGTTGTCAGCTGGCATCTGTTAAAAATCTCTTCTAGGGCCAACGCTGGGTTTAAGAGGGCCGTTTATCTTTACCACTTAAGAGCACCAACTTTATAAAGTAGAGGAGACCACTCAGACCACCAAGTTCATCTGAGTAACAAATAGTTAAGTTGTCCCAAGATCTCATCCAGACGCTATTTAAAACCGTTAGACTCTCCATTCCAATTCCATGAGTCAGGAGTTTGTTTCGGAAAGCCAGTCAGCTTCTTTGCTGTTTAATTACAACTTTCTAGCCCAGAAGTTTGGGGGTCTGCTTAGAAAGGTTACCCCCCACTGCTACGTTATCTCACAATAATAAACAAGTTGAACGTTCATCCATCCTTTAATTTTCCAACCTGACTTATTCAAAATACAGTGCATGGTGGAATAGATCAAGTGTGTGGCGGAGTGGACCCTGGATGTGAAGGTGGTCCTGAAAGAGTAAATGAGGATTGAAATAAATAATCTTGTAAGGCGTTTTGGTGGTACAATGGCTAGCAGTGCAAACTCACAGTGACCAAAAATTGTGGTTCAATTTCCAGCCTGGCCACGCTGTGTAGAATCTGCATGGCTTCCACAGGGGCCTCTGGTGTGTGTGTGTGTGTGTTTGGTAGACAGGCGACTCCATAAGCAGCCCAGCTCCGCAATGGCCACGAGTGTTTGCTGTCCAGGGTTAGTTCTGGATCACTGGGCTAGGCCTGCAGTGCAAATGGATGACCAAGGCACTGGACTTGACGGTTCACTTCTCTCCTCTGACTCACTTTGTGGTCCTAAAGAAATCACGTAACCTGCCTCAGAACGCATTGAAAGAATTCTAAAGTATCCTGATTTTGTAACGTCAAGTCAGCAAAATCTAATAACAACTGTGCAGCTACATACATTCTGTTTACAGTTTGGTTAAATATTCATCTCCAATTATTCACATTTCCAAATTTCAGTGGATCAGCAGCTTGGAGGCCAGGCCAGGCCATGGTGTGGGTAGGGTGGATGTCTTGTCAGCATGGGGTGGGTTTCTTTCAGGTATGCTGGTTTCCACCTGACATTGAAACAGGTGCCTCTATGGCATTTTGTAAGGTTTAGATGACATGGCTCACTCTCAAGGTATCTCTGAACTCAAAATAAATGCCAAAGAGGCCAAACGTATGGCATTTCCTGATCAAAATAAAGAAAACAAGGAAGGGAATTAACACAGGGAGTAATCAAGTGAAAAATAAAAGGAAAAAACACGAAACAATACCGCCTCTCTGGGCCTGCTTCAGCCAGTCTGAAAGCCTGTCAGTCACGTCAGATGGCTTCGTCACTTGCCCAACTGTAAACTCTGTCAATTATCGCCCACATTTCCCCCTTCTGTACCCTCTTGATAACTGGCCACACTTCCACCTGCCTGTCAGCTCTGGTTAAGAGGGGCTTTAACACCACCAATGACCAGGGATTAAAACTGAGGCCCCCCCAGGACTGCTCTGTGGAGACCCCGAGCCACTCCTGTTGTAATCAGTATAATCTGTACTTGTGTTTTAAATGAGAATTGCTCACCGATCTCTGCGCCTGCACTCTGTGAAGAAAACTTCATCTACCAGCCCAGTGATCCACGCCGCCATGGCCACTTATGTTTGTATAGCACTCTTCTCAAATTTATAGCTACTGAATAATGTACATACATAAAACACAATATTAGACTAATGGGAAAGACAGGGGGTGTCACTGAGCCCCCTAACCCTGGTTCAAATATGATGATTTATTCATTCCAGGGCCTTCTGAAGCCCTCTATATAACACAACGCACAATGAAGTTTTTCCTCCTTCTCCATCCTACTCCTGTTCCTTCAAGCAGGTGTTGTCCTCTGCCTCCTGACTCCGACTCCATGGAGGAGGTCAAGCAGCTTCTTTTATCTTTGACCAAGGAGTACTTTCAGTGCTAGAGTGTAGCCCACTGGAAACACTTCCGGATCAAATTGAAGCCCCTAAAAGTAGTGATTACCAATCCCGGCAGATTCCCGGCGGGCCACTCAGAACCCAGCCGGGCTGCCCCACTGGACTACAGGTCCCAGCATGCTCTGCGGGTGTCTGTGTGGGAATCTTTACCCAGGGATGCTGCCATCTAGTGTACTGGGGAGTAAAGCAAATACACGTTGTCTCTCCCGGTCCTTCCAATATATCGGCCTCCTGGCTGTAAAGTCCATCTGTGTCCCTGTCGGTCAAGAAATCATCCTCCATTTTCTTTGGGATGCCTGACCATCCACTATGGTACTCTCACTAAACAAACAGTAAAATGCAGCAAATCCAATTTGGTTAACAAACAATCAAAGCAGAATAACTTCATCCATCCAACCCGTTGAATCCGAACACAGGGTCACGGGGGTCTGCTGGAGCCAATCCCAGCCAACACAGGGCACAAGGCAGGAATTCAATCCCGGCCAGGACACACACACCAAGCACACACCAAGCACACACTAGGGCCAATTTAGAATCGCCAATCCACCTAACCTGCATGTCTTTGGACTGTGGGAGGAAACCCACGCAGACACGGGGAGAACATGCAAACTCCACGCAGGGAGGACCCAGGGAGTGAACCCAAGTCTCCTTACTGCGAGGCAGCAGCGCTACCCACTGCGCCACCGTGCCGCCCGCAGAATAACTTCATTCATATTATAATCGTCAAAAACCCCAGGCCACAGTCCCTGTAAGAGCATTGGAAAGGTGTTTAAATAACATGTATTATTATTATTATTATTATTATTATTATTATTAGAAACTTCCATGGTTAGAATACTGTGCCTATAAAAAGTATTCACCCCCTTGGAAGTTTTCACCTTTTATTGTTATACAATATTGAAAAACAGCAAAAGCAGATCTCTGCAAAGAGATCTAAACTAATCACAAATATAAAAATCAAAATAATTGATTGCATAAGTCTCCTTAGTCAGCCATGACAGCTTTGAGTCTGTGTGCACAGGCCGACCTCTCTATCAGATCTGCACATCAGTCCCTGGAGATTATGAGTGAAGGGCCTTTTTCAAGTCCAGCCACCAAATCTCAGTTAGATTGGCACCTATTAGCGACTGCTGCGGAGACGCACCCTCACAGCGTGATCCTCCACCACCGTGGCGTGTTTTTAATAATGTGCAGTGTTCAAACTTAGCTTTAGTATGATGGCCAAAATGCCCAGTTTTATTCAAACCACAGAGCCTTCTTCTACCTGACTTTGTAGTCCCCCGTGTACCTTCTGGCAAACTCCAGCCATTTTTTTAAATGGTGGTTTTCTCTTTGCCACTCTCCCATAGGGCTGTGACTGGCAAAGCACCGGGTCAACAGTCGTTGCTTGCACCTCTGGGCACTGCCATTATCCTCCCATTCTTCTCTGCCATCGGGCTCGTCCAGTCAGAAATTCTCAATCGGATTTTGATCTGGATACTGACTCGGACACTCCATTGTTGTTTTGAAGCCATTCCTGTGTAGCATTGGCTTTATGCTTGTGGGTCGTCATCTTACTGGAAAACAAATCTGACCTTTAATTTGATGGCCAAAAAACCATTAGTAATTATGTTACATTTAAAACCAATTGGCCTTACCAGTGGTGACACATATTTAGGTGTGTCATATTAAAGGGGAGGGCGGCATGGTGGCGCAGTGGTGGTAGCGCTGCTGCCTCGCAGTTAGGAGACCCTTAAGGGTTCACTTCCCAGGCCCTCCCTGCGTGGAGTTTGCATGTTCTCCCCGTGTCTGCGTGGGTTTCCTCCCACAATCCAAAGACATGCCGGTTAGGTGGACTGGCGATTCTAAATTGGCCCTGGTGTTTGTGTGTGTCCTGTGGTGGGTTGGCACCCTGCCCAGGATTGGTTCCTGCCTTGTGCCCTGGGATTGGCTCCAGCAGACCCCTGTGACCCTGTGTTCGGATTCAGCGGGTTAGAAAATGGATGGACATTAAAGGGGATTCAATACTTATATGATCAATTATTTTGCGTTTTATATTTGTAATTAATTTAGACCACTTAAAGAGATTATTAAAATAGCCTTTTTCTGTTGATCAGCGTCAAAAAAGCCAATGACGTCCACAGTGATTCAAATGTGTGGGTGAATACTCTTTACAGGCGCTGTCCAGGCATATGGCAGGAGGCCACACACACTGTGTCAGACCTCATCACTGCCACCTGTCACATTAGGGGTCCTCCCTGAATGTCTGTGACCGTAGACTTGTTACTTCTGGGGTGCTCTTCACAAACATGACAGCTGCCAGCCCTGGTTGGACCCTGCTAGGCTCCTGGCATAGCTGCATCGGTGGCACTTGCTAGATCTAAACCAGGGGTCTCCAACACGTCGCTGGCAAGTTACCGGTAGCTCGCCAAAGGGTTCATGAATCCTACATAAATTTGAAAACTTGATGAGTCAAATTAGAGGTGGGCGATCTTTCCAAAAAATCATATCACGATCCACAATCTGAACTGCAATCTCTCTTTTCAAAGTGACATACACTTAAGAGAATATCCGGACTCAAACTCATCAAGACCTAAGTAACATTTTATTGTAAATATCAAATAAAGTTGAATCCATTGTTCTCTTGTTTGCCAGCTAAGCAGAGTTAAGGAACATGCCCCGAAGCTGGCGAGTGAGTGAGGAAGGCCCATCTCCTCGGCCCGCTCCGTATTTCTCGGATTCGCACAGATACATCAGTACTGCAAGTGAACTCTGATACAAAGTGAATTGAGAGAAGTCACAAAATCAACCAGAATGTTCAAGCAAATTATATAAAAAAAAAAAAACATCTAAATCCGTTAAGTAGTTCTCTCGTCAAAAGCGGACAGACAGACGTTGGATTTTATATTTTATATATTAGTAAACCTTCACAATAATGTGCAATTAAAGTCTCAACAGCATTCTCAGCATTTCTGGAGCTTAGTAGAGTCAGATAATTATAACAATCTTCACCAAGCAGCTCTGAAAATGTCTGCTTTGTTTGGGTCTCCATACTTCTGTGAGTCTGACATGAATGTCATGAAATCAAAGTTCAGAACAAGACTGACAGATGAACCTTCTTTACAATTACTGTATATAGCACTTTTCTCACTACTCAAAGCGCTCTGCATGTAAGGAGGACCCGGAGCACAAGCCCATGATCTCCTTACTGCGAGACAGCAGCACTACCACCGCGCCACGTCTTGCTGTGACAATCACTAATCCCTCAGGCATTCTGCTCAACAGTGCTTCTCATCCAGGTTTGGTGGCTCCCATTCGTCTGATTCTGCTTCAAAAGTTTGTGGCTCCTCACAAACCATTTAATGGCAAAATCCTGTTAAAAACACGATTTGATATATGTACACTGAAGGAAATACGTGTTTGTAAATTCATGATAAAAATAAATATTCAAATATATGCAGACATTTAAAAACACGACTGAGTATGCCATCCCATACTATAAGCCATCTACTAAAAAAAAAAAAAAAAAAAAGTGTATTCTTCTGTCAGTGATGGGGTCTCGTACTAATGAGACTGCAGGGCTTTCATCAGTTTGGCTGCTTTACCGCACTCAGACACTCCGCGCTGCCATTGGCTAGCAGAGCTCAGGCCAGCAAAGCGATTGTCTCAGTTATTGTTCCTTCTACTGGGGAGGACAGTCAGCACAAAGAGCTACTATGGCAGCTTTAGAAAGAAGCATTTAAAAGAGACCACTGAGCAGACTGGCATTTCTCACATTTGTATTTTTTATCGTAAATTATAGCCTCATGCCATACTTAAAAGCGAACGCATTAAGCACAATATCAGACATACAGCTTACTACTGAACGGCAGACCACTTAGAAGTGAGCTGTACGGAGTCGACATAACTTACTGGGTATAAAAGACATCTGGGTCTACAAGAAATTCAGCGACTTCATTTATTAATGATTCTGGCTTCTTGTTGAAAGCATTAATGCACATATCACTTCTTTTATGGCCATTTTCTCAAGCATTTAAATATACTGAAAACACGGAGCCTTTAGTCTGTGATGCCCGTTTCCAGGGAAGTGAAGAATTCTGGGTGGGATGTGCGATAATGCTAATGTTTTTCCAGAAACCATTTCCAACAGTTCTCTTGATAGGTAGACTTTAACTCCCCCCATGTCCCTGAATAAGATTAAGTGGATATCAAAAAATGCAATGTGACAGTTTGTAGATAAGTATTTGATAAGTGAACGAAAAACTAAAACAATAAAAAGAGCTAGCCTGCCAGTTGTCTGTCCACAGGCACACATGGAAGTGCCAGCTCAGCACTCACCTCTGTCACCGTTGGCATCTTTCATTGTTTATCTGAAGGCAGTGTGTAAAATCAGGACCTCGGCAGTGGGGTGTGACGACAACGCGCAGCAGGCACAGCTTCCGAGGAAAAGGGAGTGGAGCGGCAGGACAAAACACTAGAGAGACTTGGGAGGAAGCCGCCTTGTAAACTTGAAGGTGTGGGAAAAAAACAGACTATTGTCATTTTATAAACTTAAAACGACCCTGGCAAACTTATGGATAACCCTCTGAGAAGTGTAACGATTTGTATTTTCCTCTCGTTTTAACACATTTTGAGTTAAACAAAAGGGAAAAGAGGTAATAAGATAGGTTGGCCAAAGAGTCAATTAGGAGATCTGCGAGGCTGATAAAGCATATCCAGCTAAGATATACAAACGGGCTTTATGTTAAATAATGTCTCCTGTTTCCTAGTTGTAATACACCCCCCTCGGTCACTAGCCTGTTGATTACATTTAAGTTCATTTATCGATTTGATGCGTTTATCCAAACCACAGCTGGCAGCCTCCTGGATTACAGCCCTCCTTACTGGCCTCTGCCGCCAGCTGAATTAAGAGTTTTGTTCTATTAAACACAATCATTGCAGATATTTATTTTGTATTTTTTGTTCCTAAAAGAGATTCTTCCTTTGAAAGAAAAATCAAACTGCAATGGGACTGGCAAAAACGTGTCTATTGTCTGGGAATTGTGGTCAGACTGGTCCTTGTCCATCTTCACCAGGCTACTGCAGGCAAGTCATGCGCTGTGATATGCAATCCGCTCTGCCAGTAAGGGTTATTACTGTCTCAGCCTGTTCTCATCATGTGCCCGTTGTGTGGAAAGAATTTGCATTGGGACTAAAACAGAAGCACAGAATGGAAAGTGTGCAAAATGAGAAACGAATGCAAGACTGTGTGTGGGGGGCCAGCTCCCAAGGGGACCAGTAATCACGGATAAAGACAGTAAAATCCGCGTACAGCTGGTCCGACATGTGTGCCCACGCTGCAGGCAAATTGCAGGGATTTTATGTTGTTATAGCAGGAGTTAAAGACATTATTCTTTACCAAAAGACTTTCATGACTGATTATCTTGGTGCTGGTATAGCAGAAATGATCTCACAGTTGGTGCCTCCACCAAATTCCACAACTCCCCTAAATAAATTCAATTGCCTTTGTCAAACAGTGAGAACAGATATAATCTGAGCACCTGCAAAGTGACCACAAACCATCAGGTGACCACTGGCATGTCACAGAAGACTGTAAATCTAACACACTTGGAGGTGGCTCCTGTCAGTCACTGGCTGGGAACGGTGCTGTAACTGGGAGAAGAATCGAGTACTTTCACACAAAGGAATTACCAAACCACTGCTATAGGGCAGAGTTTCCTAACTGAGGGGAAATTTCACCTAGTCATGGGGTAAATCTGCTTAAAAAAGGTTACGTCGTGAAGATCTTGTGATGTCAACTGTGTCAAAAATATCCAAAATTGTAGATGAAAAGTGAGAACGAGTGTCTCGCTGATTGATGTGCTCTGATCCACGCTGTGTGCTTTG
This sequence comes from Polypterus senegalus, assembly GCF_016835505.1. Taxonomy (NCBI): domain Eukaryota; kingdom Metazoa; phylum Chordata; class Cladistia; order Polypteriformes; family Polypteridae; genus Polypterus; species Polypterus senegalus. The sequence goes on from NW_024378476.1 coordinate 22,969, forward strand.
TGTTGTTCTGGTATGCTTGGATCTGGTCATCATTAGTTGGTTTTAAAGAAGCGAAACAGCATTACTGTGTGCCGTTATTACTATTATTGTTATCAGAACGGAAAATAAAAATGTTAAAAATAGTATCTTAAAATTTCCTCTTTGTCAATCGCTTTATTATGGTAGAAGCATGAACTCAAATTACTGAACAAAACAGGATGGGATAAAATTTACTTTGGTTGGGAACCCGTGTTAAAGAAAATGAAACGCTGATTATTTCAGAATCTGAATCCGCTTTATTGGTTAGGTAAACTAGGCATTTGTCCTGGATGCATTGATGCCACACACTAGGACAGCATAAAACATAAAAGATAAAATGAATGAAATATGACAAAATATGAAAAAAAGAAAGTACCGAAGTGACACTGTCTAATAGCGTTTGCCAGAGGGAAGTCTTTGGAATGGCTGATGCTGACGGTGACTTGGATCACCAACGCTGTTTACTGCCCGCTTCCTTACCTTGGACTTGCACAGGATTTCAGTGGGTGGTAAGTTACAGCCACATTGACCTTAGCCTAAGCAGAGACAGCACCGATCAGTCAGTTACACACAAAGTCACAATGGACTGAATGATGGCTGTGTAGAACTGGACCAATATTGCTTGGTGGAGATTCTCCCTTAGGTGGCACAAGAACATTCTCTGATGGGCTTTCTTCATTATACATGTGATGTTTTCATCTCACTTAAGGTTTTGTGACAGCACAGTGCCCAGTAACTTAAATGACTCTGCTGTCCCAATGGCTGAACCACTTACAGCAAGTCATAGGTGAGCAGTTGTCCGTTTCCTGAAATGAGGTCTATTAGTGTGAGGTTATCTGCAAATTCAAGGAATCGGACAGGCAAATCACTCGAGGTACAGTCATTTGTATAGACGGTAGTGAGGAGAGTAGTGAGGAATGGACACAATCCTGGAGGACACCAGTAATACAAGTTTTGAAAATTTATTAAAAATAAAAAAACTGAACTACCTCATTGATTGAAGTATTCAGACCCTTTCCTCCGTACTTCATGGCAGTGATTACATCCTGGAATCTTCTTGGCTATGATGTGACAAGCTTCACACACCTGAATATGGACATTTTCTGTCATTCTTTTCTGCATATCCTCTCAAGAATGTCAGTGAACAGCTGTTTTCAGGTCTCTCCAGAGGTGCTTAACAAAGTTTATGTCTGGGCTCTGGTTGGGCCACTCAGGGACATTCACAACTCTGCAACTCCTGTATTGGAAGGTGATCCTTCAGCCCAATCTGTGGACTAGAGAGCTCTGGAGCAGGTTTTCCTTAAGGATATATCTGTACTATCCTCTATTCAGCTTTCCCTTGATCCTAACTGGTCTCCCAGTCCCCAGCCCCACAGTGTGATGTTGCCACCACCATGCTTCACCATCGGAATGGTATTGAGTAGGTGATGGGTGGTGCCAAGTTTCCTCCAGACATGACACTTAGGCCAAAGAGCTCGGTTTTGGTTTTGTCAGAACAAAGAATGTTGTTTCTCACACTCTTTGGTTTCTTTTTTTGCAAATGCCAAGCAGACTTTCATATGTCTTTTTACTTAGGAGAGGATTCCAATTGGCTACTTTGCCGTAAAGCCCAGATCGGTGGAGAATGGTTTGTTCACCTTCTGGAAGTTTCTCCCATCTCCACACACAGTCAAGCCAGAGTGACTATCAGGTTCTTGGTCACCTCTTTCACTATGGCTCTTCTCTACCAATTGCTTGTGGTTGCTCCAAATATTTTCCATTTAAGAGTTACAGAGGTCATTGTGCATTTGGGAAACTTCAGTGCAAAAACGTTTCTGTAGCCTTCCCCAGATCTGTATTTTGACACAATCCTGTCTCTAAGCTCTGCAGGCAGCCCCTTTGACCTCCTGGTTTGGATTTTGCTCTGAAGCACCTTGTCATCTGTGGGGTCTTCTACAGACAGGTGTGTCCAGTCAACTGAATTGACCAAAGCTGGACTCCAAAACAAGCTGCAGAAACATCTCAATGCTGACTA
>NW_024378477.1:0-31864 GCF_016835505.1 Polypterus senegalus
AGGGTGAGAAGCTCAGAGTAGAGCCGCTGCTCCTCCGCATCGAGAGGAGTCAGATGAGGTGGCTCGGGCATCTGATCAGGATGCCTCCTGGAAGCCTCCCTGGTGAAGTGTTCTGGGCACATCTAAACGGGAGGAGGCCCCGGGGAAGACCCAGGACACGCTGGAGGGACTATGTCTGTTGGCTGGCCTGGGACACCTCAGGATTCCCCGGAAGAGCTGGAAGTGGCGGGGAGAGGAAGTCTGGTCATCTCTGCTCAAGCTGCTGCCCCGACCGACCGATAAGCGGAAGAGGATGGATGGATGGATGGATGGACATTTCTTCATGAAATTGCAGCCAAACAGAAAAGAGATGTGAAACAAGTCAACGGATGACCAGCTGAATTGGGACATCAAACTCCAACCAAATTCACTCCAACCAGTTTGTTAATGAAAAGCCAATTCTCAATTAATTCATTCCATGGCTTGTTGCTGCTCTCATTCTGCCAAAGCAGACATTTCTAAAACTGTTGATTTTCTGTTCTTTTTTCTAAGAACACCGTCCTGATGTTTTGGTGACCTGAGAGATCAACCTTAGTGAGGCCTTCACCTTTCTTTATTTTCAGATATTGTGTAATGGGCACAGCTGAGCTGGTCATGTGGTGGCTCATTTTGTATCTTGTTATTGTTTGGCTGCTAATTAAGGAAAAAAGAGACAACTAAGGGGTCAGAGTCAAGTTAATTAAAACAAAGGTAAAAGGACTTAATTAGCAGCATAAACAGGTCACTAATTAAGAAGATGGTTAGCATGAAAATCTGCAGCCACTGCGGCCCTCCAGGACCGGAGTTTGACACCCATGGTTTTATGGGGTACACCCATTTCCCCTCTTGGGCATTGCAATAGGACATGAAACACACCTAACTTTTGTAAGTACACTGCAAGGAATGAGCACGCAAAATTTCAGCTTCCCACCTATATGGAAAGTGGGAGAATTAGTGATGAGACAGTGAGGGCTTTGCCTTTTATATGTAGAGATTATTGAACTGTATACAGTGGGATTCAGAAAGCATTCAGGGGCCTTCACTTTGTGTGTGTCATAGATTTAACCTTGTCAAACACAAGAAATGACAGGAAAAGAGTTGGTGAGTCCACCCCATACATTGTGTACACTGCGGAGAAGTGTCTGGGTCAACATCCAAACAGGGACAGGACACGACGGAAAGGTGCTGGGCTTTTGTAGTCTCAGGGAGAGGGAAGAGGCGGGTCTGCGAGGATTCAAGCCGGAAGTGAGGTCAGAAGGAGGCGTGGCTAGGGAAGGCAGTGCAGGAACTGGAGGAGCTTTTGGTTTCTGTCCAGGTGATCTGCAGAAGAAGGAGAAGAAAGGTCAGTGCACTTCATCAATCCCTGCCCTCGGTTAAGCCCTCAACCCGACTCCCAAGTGCACCTGTGTGACACCTTAAATGGATACATTTTCCATTTGTGTCCATCGATCTACACTCAATATCCCATAATGAGAAAATGTTTTCAGAAAGCTTTAGACATTTGCTGAAAATCAGAAACTGAATTCTCTCTGACCCTTTGCTGTGGCACACCATATTGTGCTCAGGCCCATCCTGCTTGCTTTAATCCTCCTTGAGATGTGTCGAGAAAGTGACTGGAGTCCAGCTGTGACAAAACTCAACAGACTGGACATCATCATGTTAGTTTCTGATGATGTGCTCAGACGACGCATCAAAACAGCAAAATGGCAAATATCATCCCATTACAGTAGAGTCTCGCATCCAACCTTCACTTATCCAACATTATGTATTATTTGATGTCCCACGCAAACCCCAAAAAAGCGCATCAATCGGCAACAAGAACTGCAAGCTGCGAGCGTGGCGTAGTCTATTTTTCGTTGCTAAGTTCATTTTTCAGTTACATTTTTCTGTTGTTTTGTTGTAAAACATGATTACAGTGGATTATGTGGCCAACCCTCTGGCGTGGCGTGAGTGTGTGTGTGTGTGCGACTGTGTCTTCGCGCGTGTGTGTGTGTCTCTCTGTGTGCTTGCTAAGGCGTGTCTGTGTGCATGTCTCTCTTGAGCATGTGTGTGTGCGCGTGTGTCTCTCTCGTGCGTGTGAGTCTCTTTCTCGTGCGCACGTGTGTCAGTCTGTGTCTCTCTCTCTTGCTGCACAGGGAATGCACAGGGAGAGACTGAACACGCATAGGAAATCATCGGGCAGCACAAACCGAAGGAAACTGGCTGCTTCGTATACCTAGTGTGTGGTGTGAACAGATGCAAAACTTGCGAACTTTTGGTCATAACCCAATTTTAATGCGTGTCCACAGGCGTTAGTGAACTGAGGTTTGTAATGTGTCAAATTATAACATAGTTTGGCGTTTAATAGGCTTTTCTTAACATCTCCCATTATCCGACATTTTCGTTTATCTGACATTCCCGTTTATGTCGGATAAGCGAGACTCTACTGTATATAAAAAAGGGTGACAGGGCAGATCCAAGCAACTGTAGGCCAGCAAGCTTAAATGTCCATCACAGGAAAATGAATGGAAGGAATTATTAAGGATAAGATTGAGCAACACATGGCGAGGACAGGAGATATTAGGAACAGTCAGCATGGAGTCAGAAGAGGGAGGTGCGTGTTTTACTAACATGCTGGAATTCTATGAGGAGGCAACAGAAGGATACGACCAGAGAGGAGCAGATGAGATTATTGATGTGGAACTTTCAGAAAGCATTTGATAAGATGCCACATGAGAGGGTGGGCATCAAATTAAAAGAAGTGGGAGTTCAGGGTGTGGGGTGTAGATGGTGGCCGAACTGGCTCAGACACAGGAAGCAGAGGATGATGGTGTGAAGAACCTCATCAGAATTGGGTGATGTTAAGAGTGGTGACCAGCTGGGGTCAGTCTGGGGGCTGCTGCTATTTTTAATATAAATGAATGATATAGATAGGAATAGAAGTATCAAGTTGTTGAAGTTTGCAGATTATACCAAGATAGGTGGATTAGCAGATACTTTGGAATTCATTATATTATTACAGAAGGACTTGGATAGCATACAGGCTTGGGAAGATGAAATTTGATCTCAGTAAATGTAAAGAATTACACATAGGAAGTCAAAATGTGAGGTTTAAATACACAGAGATGCAAACAATCCTAAAATCTGGCCATAAGACCCATGTCTCTATTCATACCAGGTTGTAATGTGTTAAATGTTAGCATGAGTTTAACTTCCCATTCTTTTCTCTCTTGCTGTGTTCTGAAGTTGCCCATAAGCTCTATGACATTATAGTCCCTCTCACAGTGTCCATGGCTGTTGAAAGATTTAGAAGTCATAGTGGATTAACTAGACAGTGTTCAGATGCCATTAAGCATCAGAGGGGACTGGCGGTCTCATGGTCTGGAATCCCTACAGATTTTTATTTTTTCCAGCCGCCTGAGTTTTTTTGTTTTTCTGTCCCCTGGCCATTGAACCTTACTCTTACATGTTAATTAATGTGATTTATTTTTGTTTTATTATTGTGTCTTTTTATTTTCTATTCTTTAATATGTAAAGCACTTTGAGCTACTGAAAATGTGCTATATAAATAAATGTTGTTGTTGTTCAGCAGCAACCCAATGTCAGGTTATATAAGCCTTGACGTGTGCAGTACAAGTCACAGGAGGTTCTGCTCAAGCTTTATAACACACTGGTGAGGCCTCATGTGGAGTCCTGGGTGCAGTTTTGGTCTCCAGGCTACAAAAAGGACATAACCGAGCTAGAAAAGGTCCAGAGAAGAGCGACTAGGCTGATTTCAGGGCTACAGGGGAGGAGTTATGAGGAAATATTAAAAGAGCTGAGCCTTTACAGGAGATGAAGAGGAGACCTTGTAGCGGTCAGATGCCACTAAGATTCACACTGTGAAAATGACGGTGATTTATTTATTTTTGTAGAGGAGATCCTGCCCCAGCCTTGGAACCACTCCACACACTCAAAAACAGAGACAAAATAAAGCACACTATGAACAAATGACAATTAAGAATATAATGAAATATATAATATATATAATCCGGCTGCAAAAAGACTGACTGGCCAAATGTTCCATTCTAGTTTTACAAAGAAAACTAGAGGGTGGGAATTCTCATACATAGAACAGTACCATTTGTAGCATCAGATGTAGTATTGGATCCTGAAGGGAGATAGTGATGGTCATGGGAGACTTATCTAACTGTAAAATGATTTTGATAAATGTTTATGCACCTAATGTTGATGATAAGGAATTTATACAAAATTTATTTGCATCCATTCCCAATCTGAACACTCATAAACTTATAATGGCTGGGGACTTTAATTGTGTTCTAAATCCACTTTTAGATAAGACTTCCTCCACAGAACGGCAACTAACACCGCAAAGATAATTACAAAGTTTATAACTGATCACAACTTATCAGATCCCTGGAGGTTTTAAACCCAAATTCAAGAACATATTCTTTCTACTCACCAGTACATCATTGCTACTCAAGGATTGATTACTTCTTTATAGATAATAACTTCTTGCCTAAGATTAAATCTTGTAAATACGATGCTATTGTTATTTCAGACCATGCTCCATGATCTTGGAGCTGAAATTACTAAGCCCCATACACTCAGATGGCTCAATCCGCTTCTATTAGCTGCGAGAATTGTACTGAATTTATATCCAAACAAATTGAATTCTTTCTAGAGACAAATACATCCCCTGAGATCTCTGCAGGAATACTCTGGGAAACTCTTAAGGCCTTCTTAAGAGGACAGATTATCTCATATCTTTCCCACAGTCCGAAGAAAGTAGCAGAGATAAAAAGCTAAATTACTAAAATAGATGAAGAACATGCCAGACTACCAAGCGAGACTCTACATAGAGGAGGCAGGCTCTACATTCAGAATTAAACCTCTTGACAACTAAAGAAACTGAACAACTAATTTACAAATCCAGACATCATTATTATGAACATGGAGAGAAAGCTAATAAGCTTTTAGCGCAACAAATTCACAAGCGAGCGCAATCTCGTAATCACTCGGAGATAAAATGAACACAAAAATATAATGTTTAGAGACTACTATAAATCCCTATATACTACTGAGTTTAAAGAAGACAATATACAATCTAATGCATTTCATTACAGATACCACAAATTGACGTTAGTGTGGAGGACTGATAAACCTCTGTCATTATCAGAATTACTGGATGCTATAAAGTCATCCAAGGTGGAAAAGCAGCAGGCCCTGATGGCTACCCTGCAGAGTTTTACAAGAAATTCTCCGCTCAGCTAGCTCCCTCCTATTAGCAACATTTACAGAAGCCAGAGATAACCAATCTCTTCCACAAACCTTTCGCCAAGCACTAATCACTGTCTTTCCAAAACAAAATAAGGACTTATTACAATGTGCATCATACAGACCAATTTCACTTCTGAATAACGACGTTAAAATACTCTCTAAAATCATAGCTAGAAGGATGGAGAAAGTGCTCCCTCGTAATATCACAAGACCAAACTGGATTTATTGTAATATACTCACCAACTAAATCAAACACCCCAGAAATATTATTATCATTGGATGCAGAAAAAGCATTCGACATGATTGAATGGAAATAACTTTTACTATTTTGGAGAAGTTTGGGTTTGGCCCGAACATTTGTGCATGGATTAAATTACTGTATACTAACCCAGAAGCTTCAGTTTGCATCAATAACATTTGCTCAGACTAATTTAAACTAGAACGTGGCACAAGACAAGGATGCCCTTTGTCACCTGCTGTTTGCAATTGCCATTGAACCACTGGCAATACATTGTCGAAATACTGATCAGATAAAGGGGATTAGCAGAGAAGGACTGGAACAGAAAATCTCATTATATGCAGATGACATGGTACTGTATATATCGGACCCAGAAAATTCTGTGCCTGCAGTCTTAGCAGCACTCACAGAATTTCAAAAGATCTCTGGTCTCAGAATTAATCTGAATTCTCAAGTATATAATATTAGATTAGACACCCTACCTTTTATCATTGCAAACATCACAAGTAAACATAAAGCTCTTTATCAACAAAATTTTCTGCCTGCATGGAAAAAATTAAACAAGACTTGCATAGATGGTCAACCCTTCATCTCACACTAGCTGGAAGAATTAACACTGTTAAGATGAATATTCTTCCTAAGCTCCTTTTTTTATTTCAAAACATACCAATATACATTAATAAATCGTTCTTTAAGCAATTAGATTCAACAATAACCTCATTTATTTGGAATTCTAAACATCCACGCATCAAAAGAGCGACCCTACAAAGACAAAAGGCAGAATGGCTCTACCTAACTTCCAGTTTTATTACTGGGCAAATATACAGTCGATAAGAACCTGGACACAAATAGAAGAACATACACAGGCATGGACCGCAATAGAAGTAAAATCCTGCAGTACTTCTTTGTATTCCTTGCTCTGTGCTCCAATGCTATCGGCAATACACTAATAACCCAATTGTGCTCCACTCACTTAGAATCTGGAACCAATGTAGAAAGCATTTTAAGACGGAGAAGCTTCTTTCTGTGGCACCCTGCAAAGAGAACCACCTCTTTCAACCTCACAAACATATGCAGTTTTAATATCTGGAAAAATTTGGAATTAACTTGCTTAGAGATCTTTATATAGACAACGCCTTTGCATCCTATGAACAATTACATTCCAAATTTAACATTCCAGCTACAAATTTCTTTCACTATCTTCAAATCAGGAACTTTGTTAAACAGAACCTTCCAGATTTTCCTCATCTTTGGAAAAATATTGCTCAATTTCAAGGAGTTAGACTCCATCTCTACAATATATAAAATCATTTTACAATCCCTTCCTTTCAAAGATCCAAGAGTGCACTGGGAAAATGACCTCTCAATTAATATATCAGAAAAGGAGTGGAAAGTAGCAATGCAGAGAATTCACTCAAGCTCCATATGCTAAAGCATACAATTATACAACTCAAAATTATATATCGAGCACATCTGTCTCACTAAAACTCTCCAAAATGTTTCCAGGGCATGCTGCAACCAAGCCCCAGGGTCACATGTTCTGGGCCTGCACCAAATTAACATTATTCTGGACAAAAATTTTAATTACCTCTCAGACAGTCTTGGACTCACAATCCCTCCTAACCCATTAACAGCCTTAAAGTGGAGAAAGACAAACAAATTGTGATTGCATTCACTACACTGTTGGCACGCAGACTTATTCTGATAAACTGGAAGAACCCAAACTCTCCTCTTTTAAGTCAGTGGGAAACTGATGTGTTATATTATTTAAAATTGGAAAAAATCAAATACTCAGTTAGAGGATCTGTGCAGACTTTTTCAAAACATGGCAGGATCTAATCAGTAATATTTTAAATAAGTTTATAAAGCACAGAGAATTTGTTGATTTAGGTATTTTACAAGCCTTAAATTTTAACCGCTTGGCTTGAGGGTGGGGATCGATCTGTTCTTACATAATTCTTTTTTGACTATGTATTGATTGTAATAAAATTAATAAAAAAAAAAAAAAGAATATAATGAAATTAAATGATATAAATGAAAACAGTAATACCACTATACCGCTATGGAGATAATACATTAAACATATAAACAAAAACAACTCCACAAGTCCATGGAATAAGACACGGATGTAATGATAGATGCCTTGAGTAAGTCCAGGGATCTGTATGATGAAAGAGAATGAAAAACAGTCCTACCGGTAGACACTGTAAGGGTGAAGACGGATGGATGGTTCAGGAATGCTCCTACACTTGGGAAAGCCATGAATCCAAAATTAGTCCTCAACACACAGGTAGACAGACGATCCAGACTCCAACAGCGAATACAATCCAGGACACTGCGACTAAATATGGCATGATTAACCAAAGGCAGTCCAACAGGTAAATGACACACAAAAATTCAACAATAAATGACACTTTTTCTTCCTCCTGACACCTGCCCTCCTTTTAAACCCCTCTGGCCACCTTTGGTCCATGAAAGGACTGCTGGGAGATGCAGTTCTAACTACTAGTAGCACTGCTACACCCTGACTGAAGTGTTTAAAATGATGAAGTGAATTAGTCCAGTGGATCGAGGCGGTGACTTTAAAATGAGTTCATCAAGAACACGGGGACACAGTTGGAAACTTGTGAAGGGAAATTTCACACAAACATTAGGAAGTTTTTCTTTACACAAAGAACGATAGACACTTGGAATAGCGACCGAGTAGTGTGGTAGACAATAAGGCGTTAGGGACTTTCAAAGCTCAACTTGATGTTAGTATGGAAGAAATAAGTGGATAGGACTGGTGAGGTTTATTGGGCTGAATGGCCTGTTCTTGTCCAGATTGTTCTAATGTTCTAATGTTCTAACAGCAGTGGGAAAGCGTGGCAGCCATGATTCATGCGTCTAAGCATTCTGAGCCTCAAGTATAGCTGGGCCCTGCTGTGGACAAGATGGGCGATGTCTCTCCAGCCCACCGATGTCATGATTTAGGCTGTAAACTGATGCTTCGTAGCCTGTTTCTTTAAGAGAAGCTATTTGTGTACCGTTGCGGGGCACAGCGCCAACCCCTGGAGTGGAGGTAGAATTGCAGACACTAGTGCCACTCAGTTGTCACCTATGCATACATGTGTGACAATAATAAATAGTGTGACAGAATGCACGTATCATTTCTAGTTCATTCAGGCCTCAAATAGGATGTTTTCCATATCTGACACATTTTTCTTTTGTGGCTAATATGCATAAAGTCCAAAGGCAGCAGTTTTGCAAAGTCAATTCCACTTTCGGCGGTATCCGCATAATCAATAATCACACTTCACTGACCGTCACCGTTTAAATGGAAGCATAATTCAACCTAAATGGGGACAACTTTATTAGAAGTTCACTCCTCTGACAAATCAAGTTGGAGCCGGAAGCGCCATTCTTGTGGGTCGCTTGACATCAGTTTAATTTGGTTAGCAGCAGCTGTAATGAGCCATTAATTAGAATTTTAATATCTATTTCTTCCTTTATAGTAATAATTATTGCATGTGGAAAAGCGACACCCCCAAGTGAGCTTAGCACCGGGCTGCTGCTGTGCCCATCCTTCATAAACCTGAGACGCAAACCCAATAAAATTCCAATGTGCCCCTGTTTAATTGTCAACCAACAGGAAGGTGACAAGTGTAACAGACAGCCGGGATTCTTACCTGGCCAGGAAGCCTCCATATAGGGAGCTTGTACGGGACATTGAAATGTCCTTAGAGGGGACCACGGGGTTTGGAGCTTGGTAGCTCAACCCTGCTGAGGCCCATGGCCACCACCAGGGGTGATTCGACGATTGCTGAGCCCTTGGTTGCACCACTTTCTCCACACCTGGAAGTAGACCACCAAGCACCTGGATCTCTTCCGGGTGCCATATAGCAGGAGCCAGCAGCCACTCCTCGAGGTGGAGGACAAAGCATTGTAGGAGGAGGACTTGAGGCAGACAAGTGGCAGAAGAGAGAAAGAGAAAGTAAGAAAGTCATTGTGGGTATTGTGCTTGCTGGACTGTGCTGTATAACGTGGGAAACAAGGGAGAAGCGTTTCCCACGTAGTTAATAAAGTTGTGTTGTGTGCTGGATTTGTCCTCAGTGCCTGTTGTGTCCGGAGTCTGGGGAGCTGTATGCCCCTGGTGTCCACAGTTGAAACCAAATGGTTTGGTCATCTTGCAGCTTATACATTGGATCCAATTTTCTTCCTAATTGGAATGGCCATTCACCCACACAAAGCTTCTCTGTCACCTTCACCTTCGTGTTGGTTGCCCACTGCATTATTCAGTTTCCTCTTTACACCCAACGCCAGCTCCAGCATGGTTCACACTTTAACTGGTCCACGTTTTCTACACCCACCCATTCTTCTGGCAGCATTGGGTATAAGGCAGGTCCAGCTACCATGCCAGTCCATCACAGGGCAATCAGACCAGGATGATCTTGAGTCACCGATTAACTGAAGATGAATGATTAGCACAAACATGGGGAGAAAATTCCATCCCGACAGTGGGCCATGATTCACACTTAACTAGGTGGCAATGACACACAACATCCCTTAAATCACTCTGTCTAATCATCAAGCCAGCACGCTGCCCACCCTTCTACTTTCTGAGTAATCAAATGACTCGAAAGCTTGTGGGCTTTCAAACGTCCAACAACAACAACCACATTTATTTGTAGAGCACATTTTCATACAAGTGCTGGAGCTCAAAGTGCTTTACAAGATGAAGAAAGAGAAAAAAGACAAAATAAATAAGAAACTAAAATTAGGGAACACTAATTAACATGGGCGGCATACAGTAAGGAGACCTTACTGGAAGCGACGTCGTCGGGACCGGAAGTGACATCATCATTAGGCCGGGGACCAAGGTGGCGTCGTCAGTGCGCGAACGGAAGTGACGTCACCAGGACCAGAAGTGACGTCATCATCCGCACCAGAGATGGAAGTGATGTCATCGGTTGCGCCGCTACCCTCCAAGAGATTGAGAGACAGACGGCGCACCCCGCCACCCCTGGTCTGGTGTGGAATTGCTATCATGTAGGCCCTTCAGCTGTCTCCCAATCGCGCGCGTGTGACAATAGTTAATAGCATACTGACTATATCATCTGTTGTAGTATGCAGGCGTTAATTAGCGTCACACCTCACCACCTGCATGTTTTTCGGCTCTAGCGCCAGAAGCGCGGTGGGACGCTGTAGGGGTAAGTGGTGGTTTCAGTTCTCCATAAGTTTTTCCTGATTTTTATTTAATTTATTTGTCATTTATCTAATTTATTATTTAATAGGCAGAGGGGCGCCTGTCCCTTTTTATTCGTTTTGGAAAGTTTCTCGGAGAAGTAAATTAAAGCTTCTGTTTTGACCCTACGTGCCTCTGATTTGACGATCATTTACACGATGCAGAGAAAGGCGGATTGCTGTCGGTTACATTGGCAGATGCATGGAAATCCTGAATAGTTGGTGAAGGAAGAATTCCACCTTTGAGTTCATCGAGTGCATAAATTCAACAATCAAAACCGGCGTGGTCAATGAAATTGAAAATCAGCCGAGCAGACTTTGATAGTCGATGAATCAACTGACAATTTAGAAATTGTGAAGTTTGTGTGTTAACGGTCATCTCCGACTTGGCGCTCGATTGTGACTACCAGTCTGACCACCTCGGAGGGCTCACAATGTCTGCACAAGCGAGACAAAACCAAACAAAGCATCAAAAGCTTCATGGACGTTATAGGTGGCGATCAAGTGTGGAAAAATAAAATGCTTTGGTTTTTCCTGATGTTTAGCTTAGGGTTAGGCTGACTTGTTGAAGTGGTTTTAAAAGCCCTACTTGACCACTGCTGACCGCCCCTGGACTTTGTTTCACATGACCAAGGACAGACTTCACCTCAATTCTGCATTGGGTCATCCCGCCATCCTAGAATGGCACTCCAGAATCTTCAGCTAATGTCAGTGGACTGCCTTTTACACTGCGGCCCCTGCTGGACTGCGAGTCGAGGATAATGATGTACATCTTTTTTTTCCTATCAAGCTCACTTTGCAAATGAAGTTGGCACAGATGTGAACGTTCTGCTTCAAAGTAATTTATTACTACTGCATTAGGAATATCACAGCACCAGCAGCCGTCTCAAAAGTTGCCGCATTTTTTCCCCCAGCGGAGAAAGTCAATGCAAAAGCTTTCATGCAAATTTAAAGGGATGTGCACTTCATCTTCTATACCACCTTGGAGCAAAAGTCAGGCACAAATGGAAGAGACCAAATTTTGTATTTCATTTTATAACATCAAAGTGGAATACAAAAAGTCAGCACTGCTGGAACTTCATTGATGTTTTGTTTTTTCAAGCGTTAAAAATGATGCTTAGATGCTTCTATAATGAAATCCATTCAATATATTCCTATGTAGTGCTCATCTCAGCAAGCGGATTTACAAAAATGAATAATAGAATCAGACAAAGAGAAACAGGAAATGAAGCAACAGGCGTAGATCCTCAGGTCGAGGGAAGAGACAGCAACGTCTTTATAAGCGGACCTCTCTACATACTGTGGCTTACCTCAAACGTGAAATTTATTTATTTAGTTGTTTTCTGTGCCTGCCTAACCCGTGACCAAGGCTGTCATAAAAGCACATAAAAGCAAGTCAAACAACATCCGGTCCATATTAGGACACATACACTCCTGCACTCTTATCGAGCCCATTCATGGTCAGGGCATGGGAAGAACACGGGGAGCTCCACAGAGACAGAGAGTGTGCCCACACTGGCCTTTGAAACCAGGGCTCTGCCACAAGAAGGAAGCTGGAGTACCGACTTTAACATGATGAGAACATGGATGTTCCACACACAGAGGGACCACACTTCTGTTTGATCCCTAAACTCAAGAACTGGAAGGACACCAGATCATCCATATGGGCACATGGAGAATGTGGGCATTCTAAACTTATTGTGCCCATACTGTCATTTGTAATCATTGCTGAGAAACAGGGGCACCCATATGGGTATGGTGAAACCATGGCGGCTCCACACATCGTGGGCCATGCTTGTGTTTGATACCTGGACCCTAGAACTGGGAAGAAACCAGAATATCCATATGGATAAATAAAGAATGTGGTCATTTTAAATTTAGTGTGCCCATACTCTCATTTGTAATCATTGTTGAGAAACTAGGGTACCCATATGGACATGTGAGATCATGAGGGCTCCACATGCAGGGGTCAATGCTTGTGTTTGATATACCTGGACTCTAAAACTGGGAGGACACTAGAAAATCCATTTGGACACATGGGAATGTGGGCATTCTAGACTTAGTGTTCCCATGCTGCCATTTGTAACCATTGTTGAGAAACTGGGGTACCTATAAGGGTATGGTGAAACTATGGCAGCTCCACACTAGAACTGGGTGGATACCAGAATAACCATATGGATAAATGAAAATTGAGGACATTCTAAACTTACTGTGCCCATGTTGTCATTTCTAACCTTTGTTGAGAAACTGGGGTAACCCAGCCACAGGGGATGCACAAACCAGTGTGTTTCGTCATGCCGGTCCGAAGCCCAAATAAATGGGGAATGTCACGGCAGGAAGGTCATCTGGTGTAAAATTTTGCCAGATCAAAATCACGGACAACAATACAAATTTCCATACGGATCGGGATAACAACGACCGCCACCAGTACTGTTAGCCAACAGGGTGCTGGCAGAAATGGGGCTACTGTTTACCGACGGAGAAGAATAAGAAGGAAAAGAAAAGGGGGGAGATGTGTTCGGAGAGAGGAGGAGAGGAGGAAGGTAAAGAGAGTAGAATTGAGGGTAGGAACGTTGAATGTTGGCACTATGACTGGTAAGGGGAGGAGTCAGCATGATGGAGAGAAGGAAGGTTGATATATTGTGTGTAAGAGACTAAATGGAAGGGGAGTAAGGCCAGGTGGATCTCAGGTGGATTCAAATTGTTCTGTCATGGTGTGGATGGGAGGAGAAATGAAGTAGGAGTTATTCTGAAGGAACAGCATGTCAAGATTGTTTGGAGGTGAAGAGTGTCACACAGAGTGATGATTATGAAGCTGGACATTGGAGGTGTGATGATAAAAGTTGTTAGTGCATATGCACCACAAGTTTGGTGTGCAATGGGTGAGAGAAGATTTCTGGAGTGAGTTGGATGAAGTGATGGACAGAAAGTGGTGATTGGAGCAGATTTCAATGGGCATGTTGGTGAAGGGAACAGAGGAGAAGAGGAGGTGATGGGTAGGTATGGTTTAGGAGAGGAATGAAGAAGGTCAGATGATAGTGGATTTTGCCAAAAGGATGAACATGGCTGTGGTGAATATGCATTTTAAGAAGAGGGAGGAACATAGGATGACGTACAAGAGTGGAGGAAGATGCGCACAGGTAGATTACATCCTATGCAGAAGAGTCGATCTGAAGGAGATTAAAGACTGCAAAGTGGTGGCAGGGGAAAGTGTAGTTAAGCAGCATAGGATGGGGGTCTGTAGGATGACATTGTTGATCAAGAAGAGGAGGAGAATGAGGGCAGAGACAAAGATGAAATGGTGGAAGTTGAAAAAAGGAAGACTGCCAGGTTGAGTTTAGGTAGAAGGTGAGACAGGCACTGTGTGGCAGTGAAGAGTCACCAGACAACTGGGCAACTGCAGCAGATGTAGTAAGGGTGACAGCAAGAAGGGTGCTTGGCATGACATCTGGCCAAAGAGGAAGGAGGAAAAGGAAACCTGGTGGTGGAATGAGGAAATACAGGAGAGTATACAGAGGAAGAGGATGGCAAAGAAGAAGTGGGATAGTCAGAGATGCAGAAAGTAGACAAGAGTACAAGGAGATAAGGCACAAGGTGCAAAGACAGGTAGTGAAGGCTAAAGAAAAGGCGTATGATGAGTTGTATGAGAGGTTGGACACTAAGGAGGGAGAAAAGGACCGGTGGGCTACAGAGAGGGGCTGAGCTGTGAAAGATGAGCAGCAGGTTAGGGTGATAAAGGATAAAGATGGAAACAAACTCACAAGCGAAGAGAGTGTGTTGAGCAGATGGAAAGAGTACTTTAAGAGACTGATGAATGAAGAGAACGAGAGAGAGAAGAGGTTGGATGATGCGAAGATAGTGAATCAGGAAGTGCAACGGATTAGCAAGGAGGAAGTAGGATGAAGAATGGAAAGGCCATTGGTCCAGATGACATACCTGTGGAAGCATGGAGGTGTTTAGGAGAGATGGCAGTGGAGTTTTAATGGAATCTTGGAAAGTGAGAGGATGCCTGAGGAGTGGAGAAGAAGTCTACTGGTGCCGATATTTAAAAATAAAGGGGGATAAAATTGATGGGCCACAGCATAAAGTTATGGGAAAGAGTAGTGGAAGCTCAGATAAGAAGTGAGGTGATGATTAGTGAGCAGCAGGATGGTTTCATGCCAGGAATGAGCACCACAGATGATGTGATGTTTGCTCTGAGGATGTTGATGGAGAAGTAGAGAGAAGGACAGAAGGAGTTGCATTGCGTCTTTGTAGACCTGGAGAAAGCATCTGACAGAGTGACTGAGAGGAGCTGTGGTATCATGTGAGGAAGTTGGGAGTGGCAGAGAAGTACGTAAGAGTACAGGATATGTACGAGGGAAGTGTGACCGTGGTGAGGTCTGTGGTAGGAGTGATGGAGGTGGGATTACATCAGGGATCGGTTCTGAGCCTCTTTCTTATTTGCAATGGTGATGGACAGGCTGACAGACGAGATTAGACAGGAGTCCAAGTGGACTGTGATGTTTGCTGATGACATTGTGATCTGTAGTGAGAGTAGAGAGCAGGTTGAGGAGACCCTGGAGAGGTGGAGATATGAGAGGAGATGAGAGGAATGCAGATAAGAGAGTGCAGGCAGGGTGGAATGGGTGGAGAAGAGTGTCAGGAGTGATTTGTGACAGACGGGTATCAGCAAGAGTGAAAGGGAAGGTCTACAGGATGGTAGTGAGACCAGATATGTTATATGGGCTGGAGACGGTGGCGCAGGAGACAGAGCTGGAGGTGGCAGAGTTAACGGTGCTAAGATTTGGCATTGGGTATGACAAGGATGGACAGGATTAGAAATGAGGACATTAGAGGGTCAGCTCAAGTTGGATGGTTGGGAGACAAAGTCAGAGAGGCGAGATGGTGTTGGTTTGGACATGTGCAGAGGAGAGATGCTGAGTATAATGGGAGAAGGATGTTAAGGATAGAGCTGCCAGGAAAATGGTAGAAGAGGAAGGCCTAAGAGGAGGTTTATGGATGTGGTGAGAGAGGACGTGCAGGTGATGGGTGCAACAGAACAAGATGACGGGGACAGGAAGATATGGAAAAAGATGATCGACTGTGGCAACCCCTAACGGGAGCAGCCTAAAGATGAAGTAGAAGAAGAAGATGAGAAACTGGGGTATCCATATGAACATTGTAAGACCATGGGGGCTCCGCACACAAGGGGTTAATGCTAATGTTTGATATACCTTGGACTCTAAAACCGTGAGGACACCAGAAAATCCATATAGACACATGGAGAATGTTGGCATTCTAAACTTAGTGTGCTCATGCTGTCATTTGTATTCATTGTTGAGATACTGTGGTACCTATATGGATATTGTGAGACCATGGAGGCTCCACACATACTGGCTCCATGCTTGTGTTTGATACCTGGACCCTAGAACTCAGAGAACACCAGAATATCCATATGGACACATGGAGATTGTGGGCATTCTAAACGTAGTGTGCCCATGCTGTCATTTGTAATAATTGCTGAGAAACTGGGCTACCCAAATGGACATTGTGGGACCATGTAGACTCCACACGCAGGCGGTCAATGCTTGTGTTTGATACCTGAACTCTAAAACTGTGAAGGATCCACAAAATCCACATGGGTACATGGAGTATGTTAAAACGTAACTTTCTGAGCTCCCAGGCTGGCACTTGACACCGGTGCTCTCGAACTGAAATGAAGCCAGAATTCTCACATGGGCATAGCAAGAACATGAAAGGTCCAATCACTGAGTGCCCACACTAGAATTAGATGCGAAAACTCAGGAACTGGTTAGAAACTGGAGCAAGTATGAGGACATGGGAAGGCATTGGGAGAACATGGAAGCTTGGCATAGAGACAGTAAAAATAATCTGGAACTAAGAGGAAGCAACACCACCCTCAGAGACACCTGGAGGACATGAAAACTCAAAGTTTAGTGTGTCCATGCTGTCATTTGTAACCATTGGTCAGAAGCTCGAGTACCCATATGGACTTGGCAAATCAATGAGGGCTCAACATAAAAAATGCCAAGGCATGTGTCTGATCCCAGGACTCTGGACCTGGAAACTGGAGTGTGTACAGGGGCATGATGGGAACATGGACGCTCTCCTCATAGAGGTCACACACTTGGGGGAAACCTGAATATCCACACGGACACAGGGAATATATTAAAACTCCAAATTTACATGGGAGGGGTTTGTGTTGATTTAGTTTTGTGAAAGTTTGACTTGATTGTATGTAATATTACATCCTTTTCATAAATTCAATAAAAGATAAAAAATAAATAAAACTCCAAATTTAGTATGTCCATGTGTCATTTGTAACCCTTGTTCAGAAACTTGAAAGAAATTGGAGTGCTGACAGGAGAGACCATGGAAGCCCGACAAACAGAATGCGTCCAAAACCAGGGAGAAGTGCAGCATCTCATGTTGACTTGGGAGGGACGGGGAGGAACGTGGGAGATGAAGAAACCAGAATGCCACCATGGACACAGAGAGAACATGAAGCTGCACGTACGTGTAGGTTGGCATGTAATTCCAGGAGTCTGGAACTGCAGCACTAATCACTATGTTGCTTGAAAACTAACATATTTAGAGCAGGGTGGCACAGTGGTTAGCACTTCCTCTTAGAGGTCCAGGGTCTGAAGTCTGCCCCCTTATCCATGTTGGTGTCAATCTGGGTTTTTCTCCAGCATTCAAATTTTTCTCCCATATCCCAAATGGTTTAACTGGTAAGTTAACCGACAGTCCAAAGTGTGTGTGAGTGGGACCTGCAAAGGACTGGCACCTCACCAAGGGTGGATTAACTTCCCTTGCTCCCAATGCTGCCAAGACAAGTTTAAACCCACTCGAAACCCTAGATATGGTGGATCTGGGTTGTATTTTTAAGTGTGGAAGGAAAATGTGAATGTGACTACTGGACAATGCAAACAATATGAAGTAGATTTAGAAAGTGTTCAGACCTCATTATTGTCCTGTAGATTGTAATTGAAATTAATAAATGTGCCATTCGTGACCCTCAATCTACACTCAATAATCCATGATCCATCCATCATGCAACCCACTATATCCTAACTACAGGGTCACGGGGGTCTGCTGGAGCCAATCCCAGCCAACACAGGGAGCAAAGCAAGAACAAACCCCGGGCAGGGCGCCAGCCCACAGCAGGGCACAATTTAGGATTGCCAATGCACCTAACCTGCATGTCTTTGGATTGTGGGAGGAAACCCGCACAGACACGGGGATAACATGCAAACTCCACACAGGGAGGACCCGGGAAGCGAACCCCTGTCTCCTAACTGCGAGGTGGCAGCGCTACCACTGCGCCACCATGCCACCCCAGAACCCATGATGACAAAGTGAAACCAGGCGCTCAGAATGGTTCACAAATTTATTGAAAATCAACCACTGAAATCTCTCATTCCTAGAACTGTGCAAACCCTTCACTTAGGACTTTTTAGAAGCTCCTATGATGGCACTGAGAGCCACAAGTCTTCCTGTCTCTACAGGGTTAGCATACCTGAGATCCCATTCCTCCTGGCAGATCCTCTGAAGCTTCATTAGACTGAAGGTGAGACACCTGAAAACTGCCATCTTCTGGGGCCTCATGTATAAACGGTGCATGCAGACAGAAATATTTAGCGTAAGAACTTTTCCACGTTCAGATCGCGATGTATAAAACCTACACTTGGCGTAAAACGCGCACTTTTCCACGGTACCTCATACCTTGTCGTATGCAAGTTCTCCGCTCAGTTTTGCAGACTGCAGCACCCAGCGTCAAAGCAGTGCTATTGTTCCTGTGTGGTTACACCTTATTTTCCTGGCGCAGCTTTATAAATACACTGAAACTAACCTCATATTGTTTATTAGTGTAGCGCATCTGATTTTTCTTGATAAATTTCAGTCGGGTTTTAGAACAAATCACAGCACAGAAACTGCACTTTCGTTAAAGTAGTAAATGACTTGCGGGTAAATGCAGACAGAGGCCATTTATCTGTTCTCATCCTCTTAGATCTGAGTGCTGCATTTGACACCATTGATCATAATATTCTTAAAAATCGCCTTAGTCAATGGGTGGGCCTCGCTGGCAGGGTCCTAAATTGGGTTTGAATCCTACCTGACAGGAGAAAATTTTTG
This sequence comes from Polypterus senegalus, assembly GCF_016835505.1. Lineage (NCBI taxonomy): Eukaryota > Metazoa > Chordata > Cladistia > Polypteriformes > Polypteridae > Polypterus > Polypterus senegalus. Next base: position 18,878 of record NW_024378477.1, read on the forward strand.
TTAGTTGTGGGAATTACAACTCGAAGACACATGATATCCGATATGGTGTTCCACAAGGCTCTATCCTGGGTCCGCTGCTCTTCTCAATCTACATGCTTCCGTTAGGTCAGATTATCTCAGGGCACAACGTGAGCTACCACAGCTATGCTGATGACACACAGCTGTACTTATCAATAGCACCTGATGACCCGATTCTATTGATTCGCTAACAAAATGTCTGACTAGTATCTCAGAATGGATGAATAGTAATTTTCTCAAGTTAAATAAAAGAAAACTGAAATCTTAGTGATCAGCAATAATGGATACAATGAGGCTATTAGAAATAAACTGGATACATTAGGATTAAAAGTCAAGATGGAGGTAAAAGCTTAGGGGTGAATTGTTGACTGTAATCTGAATTTTAAATGCATATTAATCAGATCACTAAGACAGCATTTTTCACCTAAGAAACATAAGTAAAGTTAGACCGCTTATATCACTGAAAGATGCTGAGAAATTAGTTCAGCGTTTGTTTTCAGTCGACTAGATTACTGTAACGCACTCCTCTCAGGACTACCCAAAAAAGACATAAATCGTTTGCAACTAGTGCAGAATGCAGCTGCTAGAATCCTAACTAGGAAAAGAAAATCCGAACACATTTCTCCAGTTTTAATGTCACTACACTGGTTACCTGTGTCATTCAGGATTGACTTTAAAATCCTGCTTATGGTTTATAAAGCCTTAAATAATCTAAGCCCCATCTTATATATCGGAATGTCTGACACTTTATATTCCAAATCGTAACCTCAGATCCTCAAATGAGTGTCTGCTTAGAATTCCAAGAACAAAACTTAAAAGAAGTGGTGAGGCGGCCTTCTGCTGTTATGCACCTAAAATCTGGAATAGCCTGCCAGTAGGAATTCGCCAGGCTGATACAGTAGAGCAGTTTAAAACACTGCTGAAAACACATTACTGTAACATGGCCTTTTTATAACTTCAATTTAATCTTAATTTAACTTAATCCTGATACTCTATATGTTCAATCTCCTCAAAATAACTATTCATGGTGGCTCTAAAATCCGTACTGACCCCTACTCTCTTTTCTGTTTCTTTTTCCAGTTTCTTTGTGGTGGTGGCCTGCGCCACCTCCACCTACTCAAAGCTTCATGATGCTCCAACAATGATGGACGGATTAAAAGGCAGAAGTCTACGTGACCATCATCATCATCATCATCAAGCCCTTCCGTGAGAACCCTAAATCCAAAGAGGACTGTTTCATTTATGTTAGGTAGAATGCCCAGAGGGGACTGGGCGGTCTCATGGTCTGGAATCCCTACAGATTTTATTTTTCTCCAGCCGTCTGGAGTTTTTGTTTTTCTGTCCCCTGGCCATTGAACCTTACTCTTATTCAATGTTAATGTTGATTTATTTTTGTGTCTTTCATTTTCTATTCTTTAATATGTAAAGCACTTTGAGCTACTGTTTGTATGAAAATGTGCTATATAAATAAATGTTGTTGTTGTTGTTGTTGTAATTAACTTGTAACAATATAATGGTCAGGAACAGCCATAGTATTCCAAATACCATAGCTGCTTTAGCGTTGCTACTCTCACTGCACCTTCTTCTTCTTTCAGCTGCTCCCGTAAGAGTTGCCACAGCGGATCATCTTTTTCCATATTACTCTCACTGCACCACTCGGAGTATTTATATCACTGTATCTGAGTGTGAATCACAGCAGCAGCTGATCAGAAAGAGAATTATCGGGATACAGACTCAAGCACACGCTGTCTCAGCCATGGCAAAAGCGTTTCAAAGCCTTTCCTGTATACGGACTTAGCGGTTCAGAAACAGTTTCATCCAAGAACTTTAAACGCACTCAATCAGTCCATCAAGTGCTCCTTGTAGACCTGTTAGGACTTATAAGTCCAATCATCTCACTGGAAACTTGCACTACAGTTATAATATTACACAACCTGCGCCACTTTATAAAGCGTATTTACATATGAGGACGATATCATTTTTAAGATGAAATGCAGCAAAATATGTTGATTATATTATACAAGCAATCTGTATTGTTAATAATTAAACATGTGAGGACCACGGTGCCTCAGCGCTAGCATGTTCATGTATTGTTCCTGCCTCACGCTGTATTCTTGATGGTGCTGGCGTGACACTGGAAGGACAGACGGACAGAATGATTAAACATGTACTATGAAGATATTTCAATGTTCCTTAAAAGTTTTGAAGAATCGGCGCTAAGCTTACAGATGGCTTACCGTCTATTACAGAGCTGATTGTGTGGCGATCGGTTACTTGGAGAAAGAAAAGGAAGGACAGGAATTGGAGGTTAGTACGTTTGAAAGAGACAGGACTACTACAGTAATTTCATCGAAGGTCGCGTACAATCACTACGCCACCGTGTTCCCATGTTTAATAACCTGCTTTAACTCCTATCATCATGACGTATACATCTCAGTATTTTAATTCTTCAGAGAGCTGTAATATTACGAATGTAATGGATTCTGTGTCCTGTCGGAGGAAGAGAAAGAATGGAAGCACGTAGTGATTCACACACACAGAGAGCACATTGAAGATCAAATACAAAACAAAGCATTTAATGTGCTACTTTAGTTACAATGGGATTTGAGAAACTAGTTAATTAAATGATTTTAAGATGAAGTTTATGATGTTCTACTTTATTGACAAAATAAACTACGTGATTAAAGTGGATATTTCCCGATTGAAGTTAACATTTAGTGCTTTTTTCCTACTCTGTGCCTTTTTTTCGCACCGTACCCTAATAATCTTTCATGTGACACGTCTCGCCTTTTCATGGCGACTTTGATATGTGACTTCTTTTTTATGTTGGGCACTGTGCGACTTTGTCAACTTGAGCTTGTTTCTCCGACACTCTGTCACTTTCGATAGCTTTTGTCCTTTATACCACTGTTTAAACCGACAAATAGTACGTTTTTCTTTGCCTCCACTTGGTATTCGCTGAAATTCTAATATTTTCCCTCTTGCTTTTGCCATTGCCTTTCCACAGAACATTGAGCTTAAGGTCTATTTATATTGATTTGCATATTCAATGAGGCGTAATTCTGGGAGGAGATGGGGCGGGACAGAAGGCGCGTGTATGTGTGTTAGTTTTCACGCCGATCAGGATTTATGGAGCGGAAGAACGTTGAAGTTGGAGTGCACACAGATTTCTGCATAAGCACATTTAGGCTTTGTGCTTACGTCATGTTTTAGTGCAAATTCTACGCATGGCGTTAGGCATGAGGCCCCTGGTCTCTCCAGGGATGTCCAATGGGGTTTTAAGTCCGTGCTTTTTCCTGAAGTCCTTCCACTATCATCTCGGCTGTATGCTTTGAGGCATTGAATGGGCACCGCAGTCTGAGGTGACACGCACTCTTCAGCAGATTTTCTTCAAGGACCCCACTTTTATTTCAATCAAGTATCCCCAGTGTAAGAAAGAATAATAAAACTTTTATCTTGAAGAGACAAGCTGAACCAAAGAATTTTTATAAATGAGAGATTTTATTCACAAAAGTAACTAATGAATCATCCCAAAGCACAAGCTGTAATGAAAATCCACAAAACAGAGCAAAAAAGAAAAAATTCACAAGAAAATAACTATCCTCACCATTGACTCCTAGGATTTCAATGCAGCACTGCCTGAGCTCCTCACATCTCTGGGACTTAAATAGCTGATGGGCGGTCTCAGGATCGGTGATGTGTGGGTGGCCCCGCCTCCTGGGGTCCCACCCACAGACCACAAGAGGCGTAAGGAAACAACATCTCACACATGGAAAAATAAATATTATATATATATATACTGTATATACTGTATATATATATATATCTATATATATATAGATCTCTATCTTTACTACAGTATATAAAAAAAAAATCTTGGGAGAGAACTGACTTGCTGGCACAAAGATGGTGGAGGAAGTGATGTCATCATTGGGGGCCGGGACCAGAAGTGACGTTATCTATAGGGCTGGAAATGGAAGCGGTGTCATTGAGACTGGAACCCATCTTAAGTCTTTGTATTTTTGTTTATCATTAGCTGAACTTTCAAAGTAGCAACTTCCTTTTAATATCCGACATGCCTTATGGAAACAGTAGGATTTCAGCGGTGACTACACTGGTTGCCTGTGTCATTCAGGATTGACTTTAAAATACTGCTTATGGTTTATAAAGCCTTAAATAATCTAAGCTCCATCTTATATATGGAATGCCTGACACGTTATATTCCAAATCGTAGCCTTAGATCTTCAAATGAGTGTCTCCTTATAATTCCAAAAGCTAAACTTAAAAGAAGTGGTGAGGCGCCTTCTGCTGTTATGCACCCAAAATCTGGAATAGCCTGCCAATAGGAATTCGCCAGGCAAATACAGTAGAGCACTTTAAAACACTGCTGAAAACACATTACTTTAACATGGCCTTTTTATAACTTCACTTTAACTTAATACTGATACTCTGTATGTTCAATTCATCATAATAACTATTCATGGTGGCTCTAAAATCCGTACTGACCCCTACTCTCTCTTCTGTTTCTTTTCCGGTTTCACCTACTCAAAGCATCATGATGCACCAACATTGATGGACTGAAAGCCAGAAGTCTACGTGACCATCATCAACAAGTCCTTCCATGAAATCCCTAAATAAAAAGAGGACAGTTTCATTTATGTTAGGTAGAATGCCCAGAGGGGGCTGGGCGGTCTCTTGGTCTGGAACCCCTACAGATTTTATTTTTTTCTCCAGCCTTTGGAGTTTTCTGTCCACCCTGGCCATCGGACCTTACTCTTATTCTATGTTAATTAATGTTGACTTATGTTTATCTTTTATTGTGTCTCTATTTCTCTATTCATTTTGTAAAGCACTTTGAGCTACATTTTTTGTATGAATATGTGCTATATAAATAAATGTTGATTGATTGATTGATTGATTGACATTAAGTGACAACATCACTTCGGTCCCACAGACATCACTTCGGTTCTGACCCCAGAGATGATGTCACTCTGGTCCTGCAGACATCATAAGTTTATTGGATTAACAGAAAATATACAATATGCATCATAACAAAATTAGACAGTGTTATGGGTCATTGTCTTGTTGGAATATCCAACCCCTGCTTAAGTAACTTCAACTTTGTGACTGATGCTTGAACATTATCCTGAAGAATTTGTTGATATTGGGTTGAATTCATCGGACCCTCGACTTTAACAAGGGCCCCAGTCCCTGAACTGGCCACACAGCCCACAGCATGATGGGACCTCCACCAAATTTGACAGGAGGTAGCAGGTGTTTTTCTTGTTCTTCTTCTGCCATGCAAAGCGCTTTTGTTAGGACCAAATAACTCCATTTGTGTCTCATCAGTCCAAAAGCACTTTGTTCTAAAATGAATCTGAATGAGCATTTGATACAACAAGCGACTCCGTTTGTGGCGCGAGTGTAGAAAGGGCTTCTTTCTCATCACCCTGCCACACTGATGTTCTTTGTGTAAATTGCACTGAATTGTAGAACGATGTACAGATACACCATCTGCAGTGAGATGTTCTTGCAGGTCTTTGGAGGTGATCTGTGGGTTGTCTGTCACCATTCTCACAATCCTGCTCATATGCCGCTCCTGTATTTTTCTTGGCCTGCCAGACCTGCTGTGTTGGTTTAACATCAACTGTGCCTGTGGCCTTCCATTTCCTGATTCCATTCCTTACAGTTGAAACTGACAGTTTAGACCTCTGAGATGGCTTTTGTAGCCTTCCCTAAACCAGGAGACTCAACAATCTTTGTGTTCAGATCTTTGGAGAGTTGCTTTGAGGATCCCATGCTGTCTGTCGCCCTTCAGAGGAGAGTCAAAGGGAAGGAAGCACAACTTGTGATTGACCACCTTAAATACCTTTGACCACTCATGATTGGACACTCCTGTCTATGAAGTTCAAGGCTTCACGAGCTCATCCAGCCAAGTAATCAGCATTGAGCAGTGACAGGCATTCAAATCAGCACAATGACAAGGGGACCCACATTTGTGCACAGCCAGTTTTCAAATTTGATTTAATTTCATACAACTAAATACTGCGTCACTAAAAATCTTTGTTCAGAAAACACCGCAGTACTCCTAGGAAATGAAAGACATACCACTGATATCTTTATTGTTGAAAGGAGAGTCAATTATTATGCAGGCTGAGAGGGGTTCCCAGACCTCTTCATATGACTGTATATTGTGATGGATAGCCGGGGTCCGTGCTCTACATGGAGGCTTGGAGAAGCAGGGGACCGAGAGAAGAGCAATTCATACCCCGGGACATGAGAGGGCAGCCCACCTGGGTGAGCTTAGAAGCTCAACCCTGTTGGGGTCCGTGATGATCGGAGAGCATGTGGAGCACTTCCGGGTGCAGTATAAAAATGGCCACCTCAATCCATTCAGAGAACTGGAGTTGGGTGGCAGAGGACAGAGCTTACGAAGGGAGGAGTGGAGGTGGCGGAAGAAAAGGAGAATAAAGAAAAGGAAAAGAGAAGGGAAGGAAAAGAAAGGACTGTGAGTTTGGGCTGTTTGGTGTACTGTGCTGTGTGCAGAAAGAACTGTAAATAAAAGCGAGTGTTTTGGGGACATTCTGAGTCCGTCTCTGTCTGTGTTACTGGCGTCTTTCACAATAAATATAACAATATTAACAGAAAACACGTTATTATAAAATAAAAACAAAAGACATAAAGGTGGAACTTTAACAGAAGTCATGGAACACAATCTAACAAGCACCCTTATGGTAAGACAGGCTTCAGGCGGCCCCTAAAAATGGAATACAGAAAGTATAAGCGGTTGAGCGAATTAAATGAGGGTCCAGATGTCTTGGAATTGCATTAGATGCCTCAGTGCTTCTGTTCAAGGAGTTCCGCTCTTTATCATCTTCATCAAAATTCTGTGGAGTTCATCTGCTATCAAACAACACACCGTTGTCAGATTTCCATTTTTTCAATGACATTTCCGCCTGTGCAGTCTTATATTTTAATTAAATCCATCGTTCCTTTCCTCCAAGCATATAATTGATTGGAATGCATAATGAAATAATAAAAAAAAAAAAAAATGGATTTATTTTTGTGACATTGTGTTCTACCAAGAACTGTAAATAAGAATATCAATTCTGTATGTTGTCACACATGTGCGAGTACGAGGCAGCTAAAGGGCCTGAGTAACTATAATACCACCACCGACCTGGGTGGGCGGAGTGTGCTGACTGTCATTCTCAGTTACTTGCAGACCGTCAGGACTTGGAAATCCCGCCAGGTTCCGGCACACTCGATGACATCACTTCTGGTTCTGACCCCAGAGGCGACATCACTTCTGGTCCTGATGACATCATTTCCAGTTCCAATCCCAGAGCGATGTCACTTCCAGTCCATGACATCATTTCCAGTTCCGACCCCAGAGATGATGCCACTTCTGGTCCTGTTACACTTGAAAACACATGCGAGACTACGGTCAGGACAGTTTCGGATAAACATCATGGCTATTTCTGCATCCATATTCTCTAATTTACTACCCTGACGTCCCAAGTGCCTACTGGCCACTTCAGCAGCTGTGTTCAACCTGACCCAATAATCTATTGGCGTTTCTGTTGCTATTGGTTGGGTGGCATAGAAATCGGCCAGTGATAGACATGAAGCAGGGCTCTCACTAAAGTAACGTCTCAATATAGCATAGATTGTCTCAGGGTTAACAGTAACACCAGGTGAGGGGTTGCTTTTCAGTCCCACTTTGACTATACGTTTTGCCTTACCAAGGAGGTGGTTCAGGACCTCATCTCCCTGTTCATGACTTGGAAGGCCATTTTACGCAGGTACACCTCCATCAGCTTAATCCACTCCTGAATGGAGTATCTGTCTGCACCATCACCATGATACATCGGGGCTCTTTAATATCCGGCCTCACTAATAAGATCACTTTGGACAAGTTTAGGGTTGTGTCAGGTGGTTGAACCCTCGCTGACTCAGCTGGTGGAGGCTGACTTGGAGTGAATGGATGCTGACTAGCCAGCAAACAGCTGGCTATGGATTCACCTATCTGGCTCCCCATCTCACCAATTAACACACGTAACTGTTGTACAGTGTTGTCAGTGTATAGGAGTCGAGAATTGAGGTTCAAGGACAGGTATGTCATTTACGCTTTCTGATTCAAATGGTTCATTTAAATCATAGGTTAGCACTGGGGTCCTACCAACTGCTCCATCTATATTAAACAAACCCCTCTCCCTGCCTGGAAGTTGCGTAGAAATATTAAAGGTATGTTGACCTCTGCCTGCCATATCTCACACAGGAACAAAACAGTTACAATAGCAGTGAGCAAAACTATTAAGCAGTTTACATGAAATATTTCAACTTATGTCACTAACTCTTAACATGAACTTATATTAACCAAAGTTAGCGCTTATGCAAAACACCAAAACCATCCCAGCAGCTAAAAAGATCCACACTTCCACCAATTTGATATCCCGCGATGTCACGAGCACACAGCTTGACCTCGGCGATCAGCGGTAGCTGATCAGTGGATCCGAGTCACGGCACCAGTTTTATGTAGCGGCTTTAGAATGGCTGCTGGTGATTTGGAAGAAGACAGACACAGCAATACCCGAATTCTGCCGTTTATTCTACAAAGTGTCATCCAGCTTTTTTCCTCCAAGACAAGGGCACAGTCAGCACATGTAGCGTCAGGCACTCTCTGCCTCCTGTAGCAAGCCAAACAATATACCAATCAGGATGAATCTCCTAAACCAAACACTTTTAAAACCCATTTCTGCCGAACAAAAGTGACAACAGAACCTCAAAGCACATCAAAATCCACATGGCGTGATGTTTCCATTCAGTTTCAGACAGAAACCACTCATTTAAAACTTGTCAACTTGTACAACAGACGGAGAGCGTTGGGAAGCGCCTCACCTGCAAAAGCGTCATCCAGCTTTTGCCAGGAGTCTGCTGTACGTTACATGCGCGTCCTGTGGGTGTTACATTAATTAAAGCCCCAACCGCTACAACAGACACAATAGGAACTATATACAACAGATACAATGATTACATCCACATTAAACAAAATTTACAATATATATAAAACAGAAGAATTTCAGTATATAAAAAAAAAGTTTTGAATAATGTTCACAATAAAACAAACTAACTCAGCCACGCAGACATCGTTGTGTCCTTTGCACGATACGTTGGCGAGCCCTGCTGTTTCGCTGAAGGACTTGCGTGTGGCACACTGACTGGCAAGACGACGCCCAACTTGCCGCATCCAAACGGTGCCATCTTTCGACCTTTACGCCTGCAGCTGCGTTGTTCTTATATGTGAGTGGGCATGTCTTGTATGCAGGGCTTCTGTTCTCTTTCTCCGATGTTGAACCCTCATCCTCATCCTCATCTAAACCTGAAACTAACAGTGACAGATCAAGGGGAGTGCGAATGCGACTGAAAGAATAAAAGTGAATGATAAAAAAAAAAAACACTAACTTTTACAAGTACTCAAATAAATCAAATGGTATGTTTTTATTATTTAATAGTAGTAAAAATAGCTGCTCACTACTCAAAATAGCAAATGTTGGAGGACCCGGGAATCAAACCCACAACCTGTTGATTATGAGAGACTGATTATTACTTCTGTGCCACCCAAGCGGTCGTGTCAGTGTTGTACCCTAAACAACTTCATTTTCTTTGGTTATATTGTTGAATAAAAGTGCACTTGTTTTGTTATACGTGTGCCTTTTGTGAAAGCGTTTATTCGATATTTGGACTTCAGTCTTCACACATTATACACTTCATGTCTGCAAATTTGTCATTATCACTATAACATGAAAAACGTTTCTGTTGTAGTGATGTGTTCAAAAATCCCTGTCATGCTACATTTCCACAGATCGTTGTAGACACAGAACTCATGAAATGTTTGAATTGTAAATAAAGAGATAATACTTACCTTCTACAACTCCAGACACCTCACTGTTTCACTGATCTGACTAAGCAGGAGAGTATGTTACTCCTGACTGCATTTTTTCCTTCTATCGTCACCATTAGGCTTGTTTTTAATACATTGATTGCTGGACATTTATTACCAGGTTGCTGCAGTACATGTCTGTGCATTTGTTAGATAGATAGATAGATAGATAGATAGATAGATAGATAGATAGATAGATAGATAGATAAATAGATAGATAGAGAGATAGATAGATAGATAGATACTTTATTAATCCTGTTAGGTGAGATACCCGTCTAAGGCGGATTAAAATCAACATAGACCTGAGCATTAATGTTTGCAATACACCAGGATTTATTAAAGTAGCGATAATGTTTGTGATGCGGCATCTGTGGGAATGACAAATGCAATCCATATGTCTCTGTAATATACCATTTGATATGGGGTTCATACAGTGGGGTTCATACAGTAAAAGCAGTTTTAATGTTTGTGATGCGCCATCTGTTGGAATGAAAAATGCAATGCATACGTCTCTGTTATGTGCCATTTGATATGTCCGGTCACCTCACACCCAGATCAACAGACTTGAGCTCTGAGAATCTGCTCTGCGAGATGAGCTGCTTGGGTTTTGGATGGGACAGCAGGCTGCTTGCTGCTTGTGCTGACTGACACATTTATAAAACTAAAGACACTGATGGAGAGGTCGAAGGAATTTAAGGTGGCTCAGGATTACATTTTTTTTCCGTAGGCTTTAAGGATTCGAGTGTTAAGAAGAATCTGGATGAGATCTTAGCTACTAGCTAAACAACCGAGCTTGATGCACTGAATGGTCTCCTCTTGTTTGTTAAATTTCGAATCTTCGAGATTCCGGCCTGCGTATGATCCCAAGAATTAAGAAAATAACAGTGGGAGGTGAGCTTTTAGTTACAGGACCCTGAAGCTGTGACATGACCTCCCGGCTAATATAAGAGGTGCCATCTTTTAAATCAAGCTGAAGACTCGTGATTTCAGTTTAGCACACCCTGACTAGAGCTGCCGATGAACTGTGCATACCGCCTCGGTCTGATATTTATAAAATGTTACTAATGTTCACCTATTCTGTTTCTTTTCTTGGTATCCCCATGTGGCACTTCTCTACTGGGATGTTGTTTGTAAAAGTCACTTCAGATAAAAAGAGCAGATAAAGGAATCATCAGGTAGGAGGGTCCTTTCATCCGATTGGCGGCCTAGCACTGACTCAGCTGTAGAGCGGCCAATAGGGCCGGTGGTGGCTTGTTGGCCGTGGTCTCCAGGACTCTGATGGTGTCCTGCTTGTCTCTGCCTCCTCTTTTACAGTATAATCTGGCTGTGGTCCTACAATGAGCTGATGGACAGATATTGTTCATTTTCAGTTATGTTCATTCGTTTCTACGTCTTTTTGACGTATTTGAACAAATCTGTATCCTCATTGGTGAAAATTCTGTATTTACTGAGTGGTGTTATCTATTCTTGCATTTTCTCTTGAGAGTTGTGGTGAGGACCACTGTGCAAGAACAAAGTCGTTGGTACTGCTGTGTTGTATTTCTGGGAGCGGCTTTGACAGATCGGCCATAGAGCTCAATGAAGACGATTACTTGTGTTCTGCTTTGTGTGTTGCTTTTACCCCCATTTTTTGACACCCATTGCACGCCCAACCTACCTGGAAGGGGGTCTCTCTCTCTCTCTCTAAATTGCCTTTCCCAAGATTTAGTCCATCTGTTTTTTTTGTCTTGTCTTCTTAGAGAGTCAATGCTGGGGGCGGAGCTGTCAAAAACAGGGCCTGTTAAAGCCCATGGAGACATTCCTTGTATGATCTGGTGCTAAACAAAAATACATTGTTGTTATTGTGGTTGACAGCTCACCATTAATTCATTGCATGTTAAGAAAATTATGTGCAAATAATGACAGAAAAAAAACCTTAAAAGAAAAATACATTTTCAAAATTTCCAAGTCGTTCCCTTATTGCATTGCCACTTTAACGGCCGTCTAACAAGCAGGAAGTTCTGCGGCTGCCTTTTTACTAAAAGGGAGCGCGTCGGCAGGCTTACAAATGGCTGAATGACAAATCTCCCTTGATAATGAAAATAAATTGTCTTAGCCTTCTTTTAATTAAATGTGCTAGCATTTCTGTGCATCACTCTTACAGGGAATATAACATCAATAAAGAACGCGAGCTGTTTATTTTAAGATTTTATGACTGAGCATTTCTACGGCTCTCTCAAGGCAAATGCGATAATGAAAATTGATGGGGAGATGGATGGATGGCTGATTAATCGCTCACTGTATAATATTCAGTTCCCCATTTGTAAAGAAATAAACAGGAAGTTGAGACTTATTAATACAAGCAGAAGAGCGGCCCGTGTATTTTTATATTTTGTAACTGCTGCTCCGTTTCACTGATCTGACTAAAGCAGGAGAGTATGCTACTCTGACTCCATTTTTTCCTTCTATCATCATCGTTAGGCTTGTTTCTAATACATTGACTGCTGAACATTTATTACCAGGTCGCTGCAGTACACGTCTGTGAATATGTTAGCTAAGCTACTGCGTCTAAGACGGATTGAATTAACGAGACCTGAATGTTAATGTTTGCAAAGCACCAGGATTTATAACAGCAGCATTAAAGTTTGCGATGTGCCGTCTGCCGGAATGACAAATGCAATGCATATGTCTCTATTATGTACCATTTGATATGGGGTTCATACAGTAAAAGCAGCTTTAATGTTTGAGATGTGCCATCTGTTGGAATGACAAATGCAATGCATATGTCTCTGTAATATACCATTTGATATGGGGTTCATACAGTAAAAGCAGCTTTAATGTTTGCGATGTAAACATCTAAAGACAACCCTGATTGAGTTTAGCTTACAAAGTGGAAGGGTGCAGTTAGATGGCTCGCTGAGTGTTACATCTCTAAACCAATCCAATGCTGATGTAGGCATCATCACTGGGATCGGAAGTGGCAGTGATGTCATCGAGCCCAGGCGGATTTTCCGAGAATGGTCTGCAGGAACAGAAGAGAAAGGTTA
>NW_024378478.1:0-6666 GCF_016835505.1 Polypterus senegalus
ATGGGCGAGCACAACGTTTTCCAGTTCCTACCTGTGTGCTATTGTGAAAAACTCCTGTTGAATGAAGTACCACATTAGAGTTTCAGGATGCTGTTTGTAGATGGGTACACAACTGTCTTGAAGATTCAGAATTAGGTGATATTAAAAAGTGTGTCCCTCAGGGGTCAGTGCTATCAGTGCTTTTTTCATGTAATATAAATGATATTGATTGGAAAATAACCATCGAGCTGGTAAAGTTTACAGATAATACCAAACTGGGTAGAAGGGCAGATATTACAGAATCTGGAAAATTGTTATATAGGAACTTGGATAGAATACGGGCTTCAGCAGGTCAGTGGCAAATGAAATTTAATATAAATAAGCATAAGGTATTACCGTAATGTGTTTTTCTAGGAAAAGTAAGCTAAACTACATTAATATAGGTGACAAGGAGAAGGAATGTCAGATATACTACAAAAAAGTTCAATAGTGAGAATCAAAGTTGAAGTCAGAAAAAAAAGGGGTCCAAAATACTAAAGAAGAATGCAACATGCAGATTTTTATTGAATATCTGCAATCTTGGATTACTGAGAAGTGCATGGTACTGACCTTTTATTCTGTTATGGTGAAATGTCAGGTGCATGCAGCTTCAAGGGTTGTTGCATAACAATGCCATAACAATTAAAATGTTTATAATATCAACGCACAGAAAAATAAAAATGGCCTTAAAACAAGATGTGAAAAATATTTACCTATTAAAAAAGATCTTTAATCAAAACTGATGCCAAAATTGGGTGCTATGACCCCAAAAACCTCAGTCAGTCAGTCAGTCTTCATCCAACCCGCTATATACTAACACAGGGTCAAGGGGGTCTGCTGGAGCCAATCCCAGACAGCACAGGGCGCAAGGCAGGAACAAACCCCAGGCACGGCGCCAGCCAACCGCAGCCAATAACCTATTTTTCAATATATAATATGTGGTTACATATAGTAATTAATTTAAAATTAACAGAAATCATAACATAAAGAAAAATGCTATTTGAATACCCAATCGGAGCTCTGAAAATTGGAAGTGCACATTATGAGAAGAACATGGGAATCATAGTGGAATCATCATTATCTACATCTAGACAGTGTACAGAAGTGATCAAGAATGCCAGTAAATGTTAGATTATATAACATGATATATGGAATACAAGTCAAGGGAGATTATGCTTAAGGTTTATAATGCACTAGTAAGCCTCGCCTGAAGTACTGTGTGCAGTTCTGGTCTCCATATTACAAAAAAGACATAGCAGCGCATGAGAAGAGTGCAGAGGACAGTAACTAGTCTGACTCTGGTACTAAGAGATTTGAGCTATGAGAAGAGAGAAAGGAGTTTTTAGTTTGAACAAATGGCAGTTAAGAAGTGATATGATGAAAGCATTTAAAATTCTAAAGGGCATTAGTACAGTGGATTCCTGTTGTTACATTAAAATAAATTCTTCTACAAGAACACAGGTAGACATTTGGGTACTGATTAATTGTAAATTGGTACAAATGTTAGAAAGTTTTTCTTCACACAAACAAACATAGACAAACAGGATAAAATTAGCAAGTGCTCTAGTAGAGATAAGAATTTTGAGATTATCTTTATGAAGTATTTGAAGGATTGGTGAGCCTGTGAGACTGAATGGCCTCTTCTCATTGATATAGTTCTAAGGAACAAGGTGAGATGATTGGCAATATGGCATGATCTTGAAGTAGATCTATTTCTTTGGATTGAGAGGAGGCAATCAAGGTGGTTTGAGCATGTAGTTCGAATTCCACCTGTTGCTCAATTGCAGGACCCCTTGAGAGGAACATTTGGATGCTGAAGGAATTATGTGTCTTGGCTGTCCTGAGTATTTCCAAAGGAGGACTAGTGAAGGTTGTTGTGGATATGGCAGCCTAGATTCCTAGCTTAGCCTGTTGCTACCACCATCTTTACTAGAAAAAGTGCAAAAAATAAGGTGATGATTATTCTTTATATCTTTAGTGGAAGGCTGTGTGATATATGAGAAAAAAGTATTAATAATTGAATATTAAAATAGAATGTGTTGTTCGAATATTTATGAATTACAGTATCTGATGAAATTGCTCATCCTGGTGAAACATAAAAAATGTATTTTACCTTTTTACTGTGAAAACAAAGACTAGTCTCTTCCTTGAATAAAAATATAATTGCATGCTGATAATAAATCATTGTTGCTTTATTTAAATGACTTCAACCGTGCATTACAAAGGAGTGAAACATTATGAACTGGAAAATGCTGTGTGTTTCCTAGCACAAAAAGAATAAATGATATTGCTGCTATCAGCACGAGGTTGAGCAAATGTAGCATAGAACTAGGAAGTAGTATTTATAATACATGACTCACCCCAGGAAGATTTTCCTCAAGATTTGCTTCCGCTAAATTGGACGGTGAAGCATGTATGAAAAATATTCAGTAAACTAGCTTTGTTCTGTATTATTTTATACAATGAACTCAAACTGGAACCATGTTGTATGAAAAGAAAATTGAAATCTTTCTATGCATGTACTGATTACAGACTGCTACGAGGAACCTGCATCTATCTATCTATCTATCTATCTATCTATCTATCTATCTATCTATCTATCTATCTATCTATCTATCTATCTATCTATCTGTCTGTCTGTCTGTCTGTCTGTCTGTCTGTCTGTCTGTCTATAATGCCTTTATGTATATGTTTGGTGTGATTATTATTTAAAGTGAAGTGAAATGAACTCATGAAAGAGACCAAGGTGTTATCTCAAAAGACACCAGTTTTCAGATTGCACCTCTGCTTCTCTCAGTGGCCCCACTATAAAAGACTTCCACTACAGATCATTAGGGTTAATTGAGTTCTACTCGATGACGTCTCTTGCAGCACTCTTTAGGATAAACTGGAATTGAAATGAATCGATTAGTGTACCATCATCACAATGATTAGGACACATGACTCTCCGCATGTGGCCCTTATCTATCTTGGTTTTTTTTTGTGTTTATTAAAATTCTACTTCTTGATAATGGTTTGTTTCTTAAAAGGTTTATAAATTACATAGCATTCTCAAACACACTTAATCCAAATTAAGGTGACGGGAACAAAGAATATTCTAACAGGGCAATAGACAGGGATGATCTGTAGACAGAGTGCCACACCACTAATGTATCCATTGCCCAAACAGGGTTGGTCATTTTGGAACTGGTCTAATATATTACTTACATTTCTAAGGGTTTGGGAGGAAAACACAGCACCTTAAAGACAGCAATATAGATATTTAAGGATTGTGCAGTTTCCATGCAGACAACAACCAGGCATTGAATTCATGCCCACGATACAGTAGCAGCAAAACTAACCACTGTGCCACCACAGCTGTGCCAAGGTTCTAAATAACACAACAGCATAAAGTAATATTATCAAGCCCACCTAATCTATTTCAGGGCAGCAAATGATTAGAACCCATCCTTGAAGCATCAGACACAAAACAGGGATCAGCTGCAGACAGGCCACCAGTACTTTGCTGAGCTCAATCATACACACACACATAAGCAACCACATAGGGTTAGTTTAGAGCCACCAATTAGCCTAACTTGAAAGTCTTTGATAATTTGTAGTAAAACTGATATACAATGAGGAAGATCAATACAGAAACAGAGAGCATATTCAAACTTGACATGGACAATGCTACAGCAAACAAAGACGTTTCTGACAATCGTGCACTTTCAACTTTGTGGAAACAGTTTAGCATGATAAAGCCAGGTTCATAAAGACACAGAGGAGCTCTGCAAAGAGGCTTGACTTCAGCACTACCGAGCGTCTTTGAGGTGAATTGCAGTGCAGATTGAGAGCCAGAACTTCTCATCAAACATCAATCAATAACTGACCTCATAAATGCTCTTTTTGCTGAATGGGTACAAATTCCAGTAGACACACTCCAAATTCTTGTGGAAAGCCTTCCAAGAAGATTGCCGACTGTTATAGCTGCAAAAGGGGCTGATGGGAGTGGGCAACTCCAAATGAATTGTATGATTTTGGAATGGGATCTCCAATAAATGTGTAATGGTCAGGTGTCCACAAAACGTTACCCATATAGTAGACACATACATTGTAAATGAAGAAAAAATGTTTCTTCCTATGGAGGGACATCTTAATAAAATGTAACAATACATTATAACTCTTAAAGGTATAATTTTGAATATACTATTTAATCTTGGAAAAAGAAAATTAAAAAAAAAACTCTTCATAAGGCAGCGGGGCTTTAAAGATTTATTCATTTTTGTAAGTGTATCTTTCATTTACTGTCTTTTATTTCATGAAAATGGACAGCCAGATTTATTTTGTGATTTTAAAAGTAAATAAATCTGTGAATACAAAACTATGTTTGTCTACAGAGATTTCACAAATTGTCAATAAACAGTAAGTGTTGCAGTTACAGTACATTCTGAGTCATGTGTTAATGTGTTAGCAACACCCCTCATTTTCCTGATTCTCAACAGTCATACAGCAATAAATAATGTACGTACGCTATAATAGAAGTACCCAGCACTTGCTGAGATGAAAAGCTCACTTACTGTATCATTTAGGAAAATGAAAATCAGAACTGGTTTATTGTTTTTTTGGTTAAATGACTAAACACATATAGTACCAGCACAAAAAGCAGAGTTTATTACATTATACTGGTATTAATTACTTCATTTGATGAAAATATAAACATTTATTCTAATAAAAAGAACTCTTGCACTAATGTTACATACTAAAGAGGCAGGAAAATACAAACTGCTTGCAGTAGTTTATTTGAAAACTATATTTTAATATTTTGAGTGAACATTTTTGCATAGAAGTAAAAAAATATTTTTAATACTTAGAATCCCTTTAATATTGTAGCAGAATTTATCATGATTAACATTACCCCATTCTCTGTTTTTTAGAATTTGTATACATCAAATTGCTAGAGGAATCAAAACCAGCATATTTTATGTCAAGTGGTGGCCTTCAATTGTGAGCAGCATCTCAAAGTGCTTGATGTGTACAGAGCTATAATAATGCATTTTTATTAAGGTTTGCACCACTGGCCGATGGGGGGATCTCTAAAGGTCACACGGTAAGTCAAAGACTCAACGTACACTGGCTACCTTGTTCATTTCAGTGTTCCAAGACCACACTGCTCAGAGCAAAACAGTTGAATTTTGCTTTATTTATGTGCAAAATTAATTGTGCCTTTCAAATGTGAATTCTAGGTTTGTCACATTCAATCACAAAGTATTTAAATTGCTCTACTGATGATAGGTTAGCTGAAGAAAAATAATTTCCTCATATAATTGTCATGCCCAGCAGTAATATATTTACATGGGAATCTAATTTACAGAGTGAAAAGATATTGATATAGATTCACAAATACATAATACTCAATGTAACGTGTGTGTTTAGTTATTCAACTATTGTACAGAAACATAGGAAGATGTGACAGTCTTTTAAAAGGTAGATTAAGACAATGTACTGTAATAGATAGATAGATAGATAGATAGATAGATAGATAGATAGATAGATAGATAGATAGATAGATAGATAGATAGATAGATAGATAGATAGGTAAGAATGGTGCCATATCACAGATAAATTGTTCTAGTGTAATATATGTGTCTGTGAGTGAATCTAAGGAGGAAAATAAATTACAGCCAAACTATCAGTCATTTCAAAAAAGGTGCATTTGAGGAAATCTTTTATATCATAAAGCAGTATTATGTTAATATATCTGTTCTCCTTATATTTTATATTATTATAGGACTAGCTGAAATACCCAGCATTGCAAGGGAGGAAAATAAAGCGTTTTTTTTTTTTGTTGAGAAAAATATAATAAAAAAACACAACTTTAAAAATAAAGTAACAAACAGTGAAGACTCACTAATGTGCTTGTCTGGCAGTCTTTTATGTATGTTATCATCCAGCTGATGCTCAGAACCGGCGAACCCGATTTAATTTCAAAAGCGACAGGCGCACAGTGCTGCTCAAACATAAGGAATGCTGGCAGTCACCTCCAGTTCGCCCTCTGGTGGTCGTTCTGAGTGTCAACAGGATGATAACATGCATACAAAACTGTAAGATCACCCCCCACCCTACCCAGAAGGGTGTGGGTTACGGTTGATTTCACCTACAGTATTTTTAGTCAACCAATGAGAAACATGTGTACCAAGTTTCTTGAAAATCCAGTGATACTGGTACATACATACATATACACACACATACATTGACTCTTATATATATAGATTAAGCTAATCACAATCATTGTTGGAGATGATGCATGATTGTGGAAAAATCTCAGGTTATTAGGTGTTGCCAGTTGTCATACCACCACATGTAGAGATAGAGACAGGAGAAGATTTTGTTAGTAAATAGCAGCACTTAAAGCTGTGCAGATGAGAGCAACCAAATTCTTCTCATCACTTAAAAACATGTCCTGTTCTGACAGGCTCAGAGAATGAAATCAGTTTAGTCTGGAGCAGAGGAGACTATGTGGGGACCTAATCTAAGTCTTCAAACTTCTCAAAGTCATCAATAAAGTAGATCCATCAGAATTCTTTCAGTGTAACAGTGAATCACGTACTTGAGGACACAAGTGGAAATTATGGGCAAGCCAAGAAGCACTTCTTCTATGCAGAGTTGTGG
>NW_024378479.1:0-31873 GCF_016835505.1 Polypterus senegalus
AAAAAAATTCTAATCCTCCAAGATGGACTGTTCGGTATGTTTAAAATGATGCCAACACTTATAGAATCATGGATAATGGATAGTAGGATGGGCCCAAACATCAAAGGCTTCCACTTAGGCGTGGTGGTACTATGTGGGGAGCTGGAAGCAGGTTTAGGCGTCAATAGTTTTTAAGAGGCGTCAATAGTTTTTTAATTGTGAAGTGAGACTATATAAAAGGTATATATAAAAGGACTCTAATTCATAGCCAGTTTGAACAATGCCATAGGGATAGTATCAATATTGTGAAAAAGAGCGATAGAAACTGCTCACATGAATGGCAGTGCAATTTAATCCCATCAGATTGGGGGTGAATGCCGCTTTTAATTGAATTAAAAAAGCCCCTAGGATTCTTAGAATGACGGATACTAAATCGGCAAAGAAATCTTGTTCAGTTTTCTTAACTGCAGCCTGGAAATTGAAAAAGAAAGTCCTAAAAATCTGCTTAGAACAATCCGTCCATTTTTTTTCCAACCCCCGTTCAGCAGTTTGACAGGCGCAGCCGGCGTTGCATAGTTTCATTTAGCCAGGGAGCAGGTCTTCCCTTATTCCCTGCGTTCTTGGGAGAAAATTGAGTCTAAAACCGTTTGGAAGATTAAATTTTAAGACAGAATCATCGATACCATTATTTTGGACATGCACATCAAGACAAAAAATGCCTTTAAATCGGATATAATAAAAGAATTAAAAGCGTGAGCAGCGTGGGGACACTATTGGTCGGGGACATCAACGTAATTTTCCCATATCCATCATTATAGAAAAGTGATCAGTGAAAAAAACATCGCATAAATCAATATTATTAACTGAAATATCACGAGTAAGAATGAGATCAGGGTGTGACCGAGAGAGTGAGTTGGTATTCTATGCGGGACAAAATCAAATGAGTCCAATAGTGATAAAAAGTCATAACAAAGGTTTCGATTGACAAAAAACGTGGATTTAAAATCACCAACTAAATACTTTGTACAGGAAGTAATATCAGCCAGGAGATCAAAAATTCAGGGAAAAGAGGTATCTTTAATTACGGGGGGTCTATAAACCCGGCAAACAACAAAGAAGGAGCTGCACATTGAAAAGTTCAGTTAAATCTCTCGGACCCCTTGTAAAGGCTCACAAGAATATACTTGAAAACATGCAATGCCCCGCGAGTCAGACGAGGAAGTTTAAAATTAGATGTAGATACTTTAATAATCCCAAGGAAAATTTAAAAATCCAGCACAGTATACTGACCAACAAACAATATTAAAGAGTAATAAAAATGCGTAAAACAGAACAACTTTGAATAATGTTAGCATTTTACTTCAGGTGGAACTGAAATTGCTACAGTGTGGGAAGTGATCTCCTCAGTCTGGTCAGTGGAGCAAGACAGTGACAAAAGTCTGTCACTGAAGCTACTCCTGTGCATGGAGATGACACTGTTCGGGGGATGCAGTGGATTCTTCATGGTGCGAAGTTTGCCATGCTCGCTCTGCTCAGATGAAACGCGCTTTATTCCTGAGCCTGCCCCTTTTTAACAAGTTTGTCCGGAGGGGCGTCCTTCTTTTTGTACTGCCTCCCCAGCACCCCTCCGTAGAAGTGGGCACTCGCCACAACCGTCTGGTAGAACATCTGCAACATCTTATTGCAGATGTTGAAGGGAAAATCAACCTTATAACAAAGTATAGTCAGCTCTGTTTCTTACGAGCATCAGTGAGCAGTCAGTCAATTTGTCATCCAGCTGCCTCCCAGGTTTTTTAGGTCTGTACCCTCTGCACCCCCCTCCTCTTGATCACGGGGTCCTGAGGACCCGGCCTCCAAAATCCCATTTTGGTCTTGCTTTTTCAGTTTTGGTTAATAAACCATTTAACAAAGTTTTGAATTTTGTTTTCCCCCTCCTGCTCCCCTGATGCACCCCAAAAAGGTGTCACGCAACTTTTCCCGGGCAGGACTCCTCTTTGCCCGATGTATATAGGCTGAACAGGCCCGGGAGAAATACAGTCCCCCCGCTCCTGTGTTGTGACCAAAAAGTCAGACCTGGAAAGGGCCCAATACTGAGGTCTGTCTGAAAGATATCCGATCCATGCCGGCGGCTCCCATCTCACCCCTTGTCCCTAAGGGCGAGGGTTGGATGGTGCTAAGGGCCCTAGAAGTAAAAACATAATTCTTAACCCACTCCTCTGTCCGGGGGAAAAGGGGTGGTGAAGAATGATGATCCCCACCCCACCTTCACCGGGTTTGAGAACTGGGGAGGGTCGGGGGCGTGGGGGACCGTGGCCTCAGGTGGTGGCGCACCGCCCATGGTTTTCATCAGAGGGGCCCCCAGAGAAACACCAATCATTCAGCTCACGGGCACCTTTGGGACTCGGGAAACAAGATTTTTTCCAAATGGTTCCCCCGTTCCGGCTCGGGTTGAAGATGCACTGGGGGACTCCTTTCAATGCGGCCCTTGTAAAACCTGATAAAACAAAAACAGAAGGTCACCATTTCAATCCATTTTCCAGTGATGAAGAAAAACCCAGATTTTTTGGGGGTAAAAAAGTCTTGCAGAATAAAATTTTTATTAGACACTGACCCCGTTCAAGGAACCTTGATAGAGGTAAAAGGGGCTTGGGGGGATGGCGTAAAATTGCAAATTTCCCCCGGGGAAAAACGCCCCTTTTGAAATGGAAAAATTAAATCAGTATCCGTCCCATGGACCAGGGATTGGGTCTGTGCGGGAAAAGATGTCTGGGAGGTGGGGTCAAGCTCTGGGACTTGGCCATTTTTTTAAACCCCCCTTTTTTACTCCGCGCAGGGGGTTTTGGCTCAGGGGCATTCAGCTCACTGTCGGGGTGCCCCGGCCCAATGAAAGGGGAGATGAATAAAAAAAAATTTCATAAACCCCAAAAAAGATAAAAAATTGGGGAGGAAAGCAAGCGAAAATATGTTAAAAAAAGAATCACAACAGGACAGTGGTTGTTGAGAAAAACTGATAAAAAAAAAAAGATAAAAATAGATTAGCAAGATCAAACGCCACCAGGGCCAAATGGCGCAACCTCATCACTCCCCCGTACGACTCAAAAACTGATTTTTTCTTTTAGATACAATTTCTTGTCCAGAAAAATCCAAAATAAAATTAAAATTCCTGACCATCCCCATCCTGGGCTCACTATTTCCCCCAATATAAACTCTGCTAAATCTTAACCCCCCTTTGGGCGGACGGGGTTTCTGGAATACTTGAGGCTGCTTTTAAAGGGACAGAATCTTTCTTCTCACAAAAAAAATGGGAAACCAAGGGGCATGGTTAATGGGAAAATCCGAATAGATGAAAACACCCCAGGTCTCAAATGATACTTTTTGGGAATAGACATTTTGCAATAAAACCAACCTCCCCCCAAAAAAAAGCGGAACAACTCATTTTAAATTGAAACATCAATTACAACGAAAACCTTACCCAAATCCAAAAGCGGGGTTTTTGGCAGTTAATCCACAGGGGCAAAGAATCATTGGCCAAAAAATGCCTCAAATTCATTGGGCCCCTTTATATTTTTTCAGTTTAAAGAACACAAGACAAAACAAGCACTTTTTGAAAATCTGGTACCACACTGGGAAGTGGGAAAAGATTTGGATAAACCCTTTCAAAATGCATCGAAATGGATTTAAAAGAAAACATTCTATAAAAAGTGATGTGGTACTGTAAATTTGACCCCCCAAAATTCGTGCCGTTTTAACCAAGAATTTTTGAAAAAATATCTGGACTTAAAAATTTCAACAAAATTTATTCTTTTCCCCTAATTCTTTACAAACAACATTTGAAAATTTCCCTTTTTCATTGCAGATCGTTTAAATATCGGGGTCAACAAAAAGAAAAATTAATTCTTTTTCCAAAAAAAATTTTTCTATTTGCCTGTGTCCAAAAACACCATCTTTCAAAATTTCCCCTTTGTTATGCGGATGGTGCCCAAAAAAAACCTGAAAAGTTAAAATCTCCTACATCAAATCCCTGTTTTTGAAAAAAAATAAAAAAAAAAGATAAACCCCTATTTGGGGTGATAAAAGGGCAAAAAACCAAAAAAAAAAAAAATATGTCACCCACAAACAGGACAAATTCAAAAAAATTTTGAAAACATTCATGTAATTTGTCAAAAAATTAAAAAGCCAAAACTAAAAAGGTGAAAAAAGGGGTTTAATAACTGCCCAATGCTTCTTTGCAGCCAAAACCTTTCCCCCCCAAATTGCTTCAAATCTGGAGAAAAGCTTTAAAAAGGCGGAAAAAAACCTTTTAAAAACCCCCACGGATGGGGAAAAAAAAATTTAAAATTTTCAACACCCTTTGCCATGGCACTAATGCAGCTAGTATGTTTAAAAGAGGACTCCCCAAGCGGTAAGTAAGGATTTTCTAAAAAAAAAAAAATCGTTTTACAAAGTGTTAAAAAATTAAGCATCTTTGGGGCATTTCCACCCAAATCTCAAACTGCCCCTTTCAACTCTTTCTGTTTTACTAAATAGCGCAGGGTTCTTCTTTTCCCATACTGGAAAAGGGCCCCCTGACTGTTCTAATACTGTCACATGGATAAAATTAAACAAGACTTTAAAATGGTCTACCCTTCTTCTACTTTTGGGGAAAAAACACTGTAAGATAATTCCTTAAAAACCGTTCCAATTTCAAAACATCCTTAATTAAAAAACTTTTTTAAAAAAATTAGTTCAATCATAACCTCATCTCTATTATAAAAAAAAACCTGGAAAAAGGGGGCCAGGCTGATCTTTAAGATCCCCGGAAGATACTAAAAAACCCAAAACAATTTTCCCCCAGGCGCTCGGGGGCCCAAAAATGAGACTTTGTGAAAAATTTTTTTCAGGACGTCTCGATGACCCCGGGTTTTAGATTCTTGAAGACACCCTTTCAAACAAATAACAGCCAAACATCTACTCATTTTGGGTTTGGCACAGACAGTCAGGGGTCTGGGACAATTAAGCTAAGGACAAAAAAACAGAAAGGAGAAAAAGCCAAAAGGAAAAAGCAGGGAAGAAAACCAAAAAAACGGGGGACAAAAGAAAAGAACAACTGGTAAATTCTGAAAATAGGGAAAATAATTACAGCCCCCGGGAAAAGAGGGTGAAAAAAAACCTCCGGTTTGGGCTATCAACATCAAAGGGGGGTTAAATTTAAAGCAGTGGTGAAAGGCAAAAAAATAAAAAATGGCGGGTCTGTGGGGAAATTAAAAATATGGAAAAATTAAAAATAAAAAAAAGAAAGAAAAAATCGGGAAAACCAAAACAAACAGAAATTATTACTAAAAGGGAAAGTAATCACCACGGACCAGGTGTGTCACTGAAACAAAAGCAGGATAAAGCGAGGTCAGAAATAAAAGAGTAGAATACAAAGTAAACGTCATAAAGAGGTTAAAAACAAGGCCAAACACATGAAAAGCAGGCTAGAGATAATGAAACTGGTATTCAAAAGACTCAGAAACACATACAGAGCAAGATACAGAATATGAAAAGCAGAAAAAAAAATGACAGTGTCAAAACAAAGAAAGTAAACATCGCATTTGCGCAAAAAAGAGAAATTATTACTTGGAGAAATAACAAAAAGGCGAATAGAGATCGAATATATGGACATAGGTGATATGTCAGAAGTATGTAAAGGAATTTCAAAAACGGAGTTTACCTCACATGCATTTATTGGTTACTTTGCAAAAAAAAAAAAAAAATGAATAACTGCTGATGATGTAGATCGTTTTATCTGTGCTGAAATTCAGAAACCTATCCTAAATTATGGTACAAAGTCAATAAACACATGTCTCCCTGACCTCATTAAAAAGATTCAGCACATTGGGACTCGAAAGATTCCAAATATTGCTTTTACAGAAGTTCTGAAATAAAAGTCACACTAATGAAATAGCAACAATTCAAAGAAAAATCTGAAAAGTGTGTATCCAGAAAAACAAAAACGGGTTGGCGAGCGAAGCTCCCTAGTTTATTTCAAATTCGAAAAACCCAGGCAATCAAAAGGAGATCCTAACACGACCTAAATCAGAAGAAGCGACATGGCTTCGCCTAGTTTTCAACTTTATTACTGGCCGGCAAACATACAGGCTGTAAAAACCTGGACATTGACACAAAGAGATGAATACACACTAGCTTGGTCTGCAATAGAAATGAAATCCTGAAGCACTTTTTTTATATTCCTTGCTTTGTACAGCAGTAAATACAAGGTTTTGCCAATATACTAACAACCCATTTGTCCTTCATTCACTCAGAATATGGAACCAATGTAGGAAGTACTTCAAGATAGACAAACTTTTATCTGTGGAACCTCTACATGATAACAACCTTTTCCATTCTCAGGGATTGACCCAGCGGGACGCCATGAGGGACCGGAAGAGGGTCAGAGCCCACCCTGGATCACGTGGGGCCGCCTTCCTGGTTGCTCTGGGGCCCGGTACAGGCATGGAAGCTCCACCCTGTATGGGCCCATGGTCACCGCCAGGAGGCCCCAATGCCTTGGGGACCTGTTACCCCGAAGATTTAGGCGGCACCGAAGAGCTGCCGGGTGGACAGCCGGACTTCCGCCACGCTGGGACGTGCCAGAGGAAAATGCCGGGAACACCTGGGGCTCATCCGGGACTGTTTAAAGGGGCCGTCTCCATTCATTCAGGGCTGGAGTCGGGAGGAGGAAGGACAAGCACAGAGGAGGTGTGAAGGCAGCCCAAAGAAGGCATTTGTGGCCAGGACTGTGTGATTATTGGGGTTTTGCACTTTGGACTGGGTCTGTGTGACCATATCATTTGTAAATAGTGTAAATAAAATACATGTGGTGGTGAATTACAACATAGTCCGCCTGTCTGTGTTCGGCCAAGTCCACACCATCCTCTTGAACTTGACAGCTTTTAATGTTTGGAAAACATATGGAATTAAATCATTTGGAGATTAGATTAGAATGTCTTGCATCCTATGAACAATTATACTCCAAATTTAATCTCCCATCAACACAATTTTTCCACTAACTCCAAATTAGAAACTTTGCTATATGAAATCTACCCAGTTTGCCTCACCTCCCACCTATTCCTATTCCAGAAGTGACACTGATCAGTCTTGGGATTCAAACATCATTTCTATAATATATAAAACATTTTAAAGTCCTTCCTTTTAAAGATCCCAGAGTACAGTGGAAATCTCTTAACTCTCTGACTCAACATTTCAGAAATGGAGTTGAAGCCAGCCACTGCATAGAATTCACTCTAGCTCCAAATGTGCAAAACATTCAATTACTCGATTAAAATCTTTTATTAAGCACATCTATCTTGTTTGAAACTGCCCAAGATGTTTCCAGAGTAGTTCCAACCTGAACGGTGCAATCGATCCCCAGCTTCACTGGGTCACAATTTTGGGTGGACCAAATTAATATAATTCTTTAAATGCCTATCAGACAGCCTTGGTGTCACAATCCTCCTAATCCATTAACAGCTGTGTTTGGTGTACTCCCAGATGGGCTTAAAGTGGAGGAGGACAAACTATAATTGCTTTTACTTCATAACTAGCACATAAGACTTGTCTTGCTCAACTGGTAGAATCCTAACCCACCTCTTCTAAGTCAGTGGGTAACTGATGTTATATACTATTTGAAAATTCACACTTAGAGGATTTGTTTAAAATATTTTTAAAACCTGGCAGGACCTAAATCAATAACATTTTAGAATAAGCATTTATATTGGGGGGAAAGACTCTCTCTTTACTACTCATAACAGTTTTGCTCTCGGTGTTGGCGTTCCTCTCTTTCTCATGGGTGGGGTTGTTTTGATTTTAGTTTTAAGTTTGTGCATCTGAATTTTTTTGTGCAGATGCACATTTCACTCTGCCCATACATCATGCTTTACTGTGAATTCCACACACAGCATTGTCACATGAGACCCCAGATCACAAACAAGCACTGTTTTTGTGCTGTGACTTTCAGTTGAGGTCATTTAAGTGAGAGGTCATGTCAACCAAGGAGGACATAATTTCTATTTTTTTTTCTCTTCCAAAAACTGAGCAAACTGTCTGGTCTTATAATTGTTTTGTTGTGCCAAGAACATTTTTATTTCATTTCTAAATTGCCCAAAAGTGTGCTAGCACCCTTCCTTTGCTCAGTCATCTATCACTGCAGTACAGCAGAAGTCATTTGAATGAGCCACGGCCACCAACTCTAAGACCATTGGATACGACGACAACTCAGCAGAATCACACAGGAAAAACGGAGTCATTTATGTTCGTCTGTCGTAGAGTCCACATGCACCTCTGTGCCACGTTGACTGTTCATAGAGGCATGTTTCTCGCGGAAGTGAATCGCTATATGCAGCATGTAAAACAGTTTTGCAGGGTATCCCACGGATCCTTAAAACAATCCTTTAAAACTGAGGTTAGAATAGGGCTGGGCGATTTGGCCTAAAATCAAAATCTCGATTAATTGAACATTTTAACTCGATTACAATTAATGAACGATTATTTTTTTATTTTTTTTGCCCTCATAGTTCACTGACAAGTTTTGTACAGTAAACATGCTCATATATTACAAGTGAGAGATTTTTGAATGAAAGGTGCATTACTTTTTTTATTAATTTTATTACAATCCATACAAAGCAATCAAGTTTTTACAAAACAAAAACTGAGTTAAGAACAGATCGATCAAGGGTGCATTACTTGATTTTAAAATAATTGAAGGAAACACACTACTATCTGTGATTATTTATTGAACATCAGTGTTGAGCAACTGAAATTAAAGCACACATTGCCTAAAACGAACAGTCACTTTGTTCTTATAAAAAAAACTAAAAATAACTTGCACTTTTGGAAACAAAATAAATTATTTTCAATGTTTTTCTTATTAAAAGTATAAAATAAGCAGTATCTCTTCTAAATAAAATAACTCTTCTATATCCTGTAAATAATATTTTAAACAGTGCATTTCTTGCATCTTCTGTAAACAAATATTTTAATGTGCAATGTATCAATGTAAGCAACAGATTGTTGTAATGAAAATCGAACTCTCTAAACACTGTTGCATGAGGTGATCTTAGCGATCTTGTCATGTCACTATATGAACATGAATTTACTCTAAGTTCTTACTAAGAAACACGAGCATGTTAACCTTTTCAGGTTTCAGGCAGGACCTGAGGCATGTAACAATGTTTCCGCCCGAACTAAAAATCCGCTCTGATGGGGAGCTAGTAGCTGGTATGCAGAGATACTTTTTTGCCACCTTACTTAGAGTGGGAAAATGTACATGATGCTTCCTCCACCAGTCCAGTGGATTTGCCTCACTACCCAAAGCATGGGGACACCAAATAGCTGCTCATCTCTGCACCGTTGTCTGTCGTAATGGCTGAAAGTTTTTCTTCAGCGAGGTCCCATTCAGAAAGCATATCTTTCAGACCTTGCGCAATCATATCTGCCGTGTGATCGGCTGGAAAATATGCCGTCTCAAGGCATCTCTGGCGCAGCTTCCAGTCGTCGTCCATGTAGTGCAAAGTAAGGCTCAAGAATGGGTCCATCGTCCTACTTGACCAGAGATCAGATGTGGCTGCAAAGTGTTGAACATTTTTCAGTTCAACAGCTACAGTACATTTTTACAACATGTCTTGTACATGTCTGGCAACGCAGTTTTAGAAAAATGTGAAAATCGCGATGGCACAGTGTATCTTCTGTCGAGAGTTTTAACGAGGTGTTTAAACCGCTTGCCCACTGTAGCCAAGGAGTCATATCCTTTGCGATGTAATAACAAATAGCGTCAGTTATTTCTTTCCATCTTCTTGAACTCTTATCATACTGTTTGACATTTGTGAACGCTTGTGTTATCGATATCTGCTTTGCCTAGGCACTTGTTGCTGGCCGCTTGTCAGTCTCATTTTGGTTTTTTTTGAGCCATGCACTGTTCATATTCAGTAACGTGATTGTGCTTCAAGTGTTGAAACAAATTTCATTTTGTTCGATGTCATCCTTAATGAAGCCAAATGTGTCCAAATGACGGAGACTGTGTTTTTCTTTGGTACAAGCTGCTCTTGTTGCTCAGTTGTGTCAGTGTTTAAGCTCTCTATGCTCGACATGTCGGCGGAATAGCGTAACGTAACGGAGCGGGGTCACGTGACTCCACACGCAGTAGTGTTTTTAAAGGAAAGTAATCGAAATAATCGACCTAGAAAAATTTGATCGATTATAGGTTCTGAATGTCGATTTGATTGCTTTTCGATTAATCGCCCAGCCCTAGGTTAGAACACAATGAAGGAAGCAGTCTTTAAAAACCAATAAGCCCTGTGCCTCTGTTTCATTACCGTCTCACCTGCTTCACCAATGCAGGCCCTGCAACAGTCGAGACGCTCTCTCAGCAGCTGACCTTCTCTGTGCCTGACCGGTTCACACAGAGGTAGCCGAGAGAAAGCCGACACACACAGGCAGCGCAGCAGAGACAGACAGAGGACACACACAGGCAGCTGGTGGGCGGTCTCCGTGAGTTTCTCTTGCGCGGCACATGACCAGGTGGTGTGTATGCTTCGAGAACGAGGGTGGATGCGACAGGACCATCTAGGAAAAATCATGTCGCGGATGTGAATTGCTGTATGCAGTGTGTGCAACAGTTTGTTTGTCGCAGATGTGAATCGCTGTGCGCATGTAGAACATTTTGCGAGGGTGTCCCATGGTCTTACAGTTGGTAGGCAGGTCTCTGTCAGTTGCTCTTGCGACCAGCACTGACCAGGCAGTGTGTATGCATCGAGTGCGAGGGTGGACACGACAGGACCATCTAGGAAAAATCATGTCGCGGATGTGAATCGCTGTATGCAGTGTGTTCAACAGTTTGTTTGTTGCAGATGTGAATAGCTGTGCGGCGTAGAACAGTTTGCTAGGGTGTCCCATGGTCTTACAGTTGGTGGGCGGTCTCTGTTGTTTGCTCTTGTGAGCGGGCACATGACCAGGCAGTGTGTATGCTTCCAGAGCGTGGGTGGACGCGACAACATCATCTAAAAAGAATCATATTTGTTGCAAATGTGAATCGCTGTATGCAGCGTGTACAACGCTGTATTGTATGTTGCCCTCTCCAGAGTTACATCTTTTCATTCACCTACAGTCGTATCCTCAAAACCAACCCCATTTGGACAACTGTGTCTTTCAGGAAGTGTTCACCCATCAATACATAATTATGCAGCGTAGTTTGCTAGTTGATGTTAAATCACTGCATTCATAAACTGTGCATACATTTCTGAAAGACAGGAGCTGATGGTTAATACAGTGATATGAGGAAAGATCAGGGTGGTTGTCGCTCATTCTAGTCAGTGCTCCCTTTTTTTCCTATCAGGGAAGGAACCTGGTCAGTGGTGATGGACATAACAGCTTTTAAACTGACACTTCCAATTTGTAACATTTATTTTTTGTCAAGGTAAATTTCTTCCCCTCTGGTGTGTGCTATAAGTGCTGTAACACCTAAGAGGTCCTCAATGAAATCCTTCCTCCCAGCATGGTAAATAAAATATGACATATACCAACAGCTGGGCATTGCCACTAATATCCGTTGATTCACGAATTGCTAAAGGGCACTCTGAATAACAGCATCAACATGTATTTCAACTCTTCTGGTGGTTGTTGTGGCTGAAAGGAGAAATTTAATTTTTTTTCCTTATCGATAAGTGTTTCAGACGCAGCCTCCATGCACTCCTTTACCATTTTCTCCTCTGTATAATTTCCTAAAATCTACTGTACGCGCAAACACTCGTATGCTCGCTGTTGTGCTGTGAGCGAACGAGAGAGGACCCGTGTATATCGCTCGTGTTTGGCTTTGAGCTCATTTAATTTTCAGATAATTTTCCTCGTCCTTGCCTTAGACTGCAGCGGGTAAGTTTCGTGGAAGCGTCTGTGTCTAGTTTTGTAAGGGCGTTTAGTGTTTCCATATTTGACAACCGCAACAGATTCCGAGCAAATGAGGCACACCAGCCTCGTTGAGCTCATTGTGGGAAGAATAAGTGCACTTTTTCTGTCGTGTCATTTTGGAACACTCTGTTTTCACTGACAACTTTTCTAATGTGTTCTTAACGCCATCTTTTTCCAGTCACTCAAAATTGCATAAGGCTGTGTGTCAGTCTCCTCGCGTCTCTACCTGGTCATAGTGTATGTAGAAACGCGTAGTCCTGTCGGGACCCAGAGTGCTCCAGCTGGCCTCGTAGTGCTCTTTAAACAGTAGCTTTCATGATAAAATAATAATGACTGGAGTTATTTTTTTCCCCATTACGTCAAAGATTCGCGGTCCACATGGAAGCCTCTTGTGTAGTGTAGGGGCCAAGGAGGAAAAACGTAACCAAACACGTCTATTCAAATCTTGTCCCTTTAACACATTCATCACAATAATAAAACAGCACAAAATAAAAAACGAAAATATATCTGAATTGCTACAACCCACCAGACCCCAGCTTACTTGATGACTTGTTTGTTTTTTGGAGTAATAATAATAACAAGTTCACAACTGCGGTGACACGCCTACAATGGACCGTTGCAAACAGGCCTCTTATCTTAAACTCACCTGCTAAACCGTCAAGAAAGCGTTTAAAATGGTCCGAGTCGCCTGACACATTTGTCACACACCACCAGGGGTTTTAAACGTTCGACCCTAAAATTATTTCTGTATCAAAACTGTAGTAGCCAACATAACGAGGAGAGCTATCAACCAAAGTGCGGACACATTAGCTGCTTAAAAAACAAACTAATCACTTGCATTTCAGAAATGAAAAAAATAGCAGAAACACGTACAGGAAAGTGGAGTGAATCATAATATAAATTAAGCGTTTAAAATGTCTCCTACCTTATATAAACAAGTTGACGCATTTCTTTCACAAATGCCAATAAAATCATCGACGAGCTTCGCTCCCTACGCTCTCTGCGCGCTTGACTGACAGCAGCTCCGCCCCTTCCTCAACAATTAGCGCGCTCCGACCACAAAAATACGAGGTTTCCTAGTTTTTAAAATTGTTTTATTTAGAACCAATAGCTCTGTCTTGCCCAGTGGTACAGAAAGCAGATATACGATGATTCTAAGCAGATTAGTGAAGTGCCAATGACTGTTCTTCTGTCCAATATCATCGTTAATGTTCGCGCCCAGGTTGGCCTTTTCCAGGAAGGGCCCACTGCATGGCCCGTTCGGGTAGTCGTTTGATGTTAGCGTAGTGCATGAATTAGGTACAGCATTCAGGACTGAATTAGTGTCATACACGCTTCTCAACCCGCTCCGACATATTTATTTGTTTATTTATTTTTCTAATAGCAACATCCTGTAATAATAAAATTGCAGCATTACTTAAAGTGACATACACCTCCTTAGTACATTATCCCCTCCTTACCCGAGTTGCAAAGTTTGAACATCCACCACATTCATTTTGTCCCATCTTACTACCTGTTTACCCATTCCCCAACTCACGTGCCTTCTTTCTTTTGAATCAAAAGTTTATCTAATTTTGTAAACAACTTCAATATTTAACCCAAACACTGCATAACAAGGCAAATATACTTTCTTATTCAGATTAACTT
Source organism: Polypterus senegalus (assembly GCF_016835505.1). Classification (NCBI taxonomy): domain Eukaryota; kingdom Metazoa; phylum Chordata; class Cladistia; order Polypteriformes; family Polypteridae; genus Polypterus; species Polypterus senegalus. Next base: position 13,546 of record NW_024378479.1, read on the forward strand.
ATCATTCAATCAAATAGTCCTTCAGTTTTTGAGGTATCTTTCTCTGACTTTGAGAACTATAAAGTGTTGTGGGCTGGCCAAAATCTTTCTAGTTCAGTTCAGAATCTCTTAGCTCATCAATGGCTGTTTGTTTTCCTGAGTTCTCTGTGAAGTTTTCCTCAACTTCTGTCTTTTCCAGAGATTGATCAGATGCCTCACTATCCATAAATTGCTTTACAAAAGTAAAGTTGTGTTGCAACTGTACTGCACCCCCTTTGGTGATTCTACCAACACTTTATTGCCAGTCTTGCTACTTTGCGTGGTGGTGCACTGGTTCCCAAACGTATTGGGGAGAAATTGTCAAATGTGACGCCCTGTTCTCTTTATTTGTTTCTGGAAAGGTACGCTACTTTATTTTATGTTAAGAATATAAAAGATTATAAAGTCAGAACAATTTTGTTCAAGGCTATGTAAACTGTAAATAGTTCTTCCAAGTGAAATGTAAATAATGTAAATAGTTCTATATGTAACAGGCCAGGATCTGTTCACTTAGGTTAACTCAAAAATTTATTTCGATAACAATTTACTCATTACGTTTCAGTACAGGCCCTTAAACCCGAAGTGCTAATTACTATGACATATTTATTTAAGCTGTTTAGTTGTAAGTCTATCTTCTTGATAGAATATATTACATGTTAATATGTACTATACGATATTTGTGATTTTCTATGTTTATTTGAAGCAATGGACTAAGTATAAATTATGCAGATTAACAGGCGATTCAAACAGATACATACTTTGTGACAGGGTGCATTGAGGGTTTACATGAAAACCTACAGTCATTTTCAATCGTTGATGATTGCCTATTAAACTTTTTTAAAGTCAGGTTCAAATTCTTCATTGGCCCAGAAAAGATCGGCTTGCATTTGGGAATGAATTATCTTATACAGTACATAGATTAGTAGCACAGTATTGCATATTTTCATTTTGGAACTTACTTTCTACAAACACAGTGCTGCTTAAAGTGTACGGTTCACTAGTCTTTATTGTATCGCTTTGCTATTTTGCAGTGAGTTAATTTCTGTACAGTGTGGGTGATGCTGAACATTAAAGCCAAAAGCAACCCGTTGCCCTGAAATCATGAAGGCTTTGCGTTGCATAAAGACCTCTTTAAATCTATTCATTATCTCTGCCACCAGATTCTTCGCATATGCAAACTTTTGAAAAGGGCTAATCTTTTATTCTACTCTTTACAGCTCATAATTCATTCGCTGATAAGTAACTAATTTAATTGCTGGCTTTCCTAACGTCATTGAGCCATTGACTGTACACGTAGGAAGCCAGAGGTCAACAGAGCCTGATTACATCAACCCAATCATATCACAGTATTAATGTACAGGTAAGTACTGATAATATCTCACATTTATATACAAGAGGTGAAAGTGTAGTCGTCCAACATTGAATGAATGTCATTACCATTTCTAAAATGTTTCAGATGGTATGCACTGCTGAACATCTAATTTCAAACATTGGGCAATGCGGATCAGTACATGATGCAGAATTTCGATCTCACTGGCTCAAAGCCTCAACAAGGCAAGTCAACTAAATTCACAAATATACTATAGTTTATTATACACAGTCTAATGTCACTTTCCATTATAGGATTTCCGGGTGTGCTTGGTGACAGAGATACCCATGTCTACCGTTCTACACCATATACAGATCCCAACACAAGCAGAAATAATTTAAACCATGCCCATTAAGACAAGGCAGATTGAAGACATTTGACGTTAAAATTAGGTTTAACTGCCTGCGGCATCTCAGAGTTCACCAGACAAAGTGTGACATTGTAGTAGCCTGCGTTTTGCATAGAATACTGCAGCAGGGCGTATGCCAAATGACGCATTCTTCACTTGCTGCCAGGACCTTTCTTCCACCATGTTGCTCCTGAAACCAAGATTATTAATAATTATATTAATAATTACAATTATATATCACTTTATCAAGATGAACATATAATTAACACTGTCCTGTTTACATGTTTAAAATAACCTTAAAGTACCTTAACTGGTAACAAAATGCATATTAAGGAAATTTTAATGATTTCATTTTGAAGGCTTGAAACTGTTCCATTAGTTGTTAAATAGTTTGACATCCTTAACACAAAAGTTACTAAAATCATGTTCTTACGCATTTAACTTGTCAGCTATTTCGCTGCAGCCTCACGAGCTTGATAATACAGCTCGTGTTCTTCTAGTTATTATGCTTTGTAGTCCTGGTGTTAATAATTTTCTCGCCTGCGAAAAAACGCAGCTCTTCCTGTTTCCATTCTTACTTATCAGCATCGATTACAAGGCGCCTTATATGCGTGGACGCCGACCTCGCTTATCGTTGGCTTGAATTAGCGAATTAAATTACCTGAATTTTGTTCTGGAACTCATGGCCTGAAGAACTTTAGTAATCAGCGGATACAAATAATCCTCGATTTTATAAGCTCGCTTCGTGGAACAGCCCTCTGGATCTAGAATGCTTAGGTTGAGGGGGAATAAGAAATTCTGAGTGAACACCTTTGCTCACAATTGACTATACAACAGTGCAGTAGCGCCTTGTGACCAGAGAGTGGGGTACATGGACATATTTATTTTTAATGTTTATGCTCTTACAGTCCTCTGATCAGGAAATACATATATTATTATTTTACTATTATTATTTGTGATTTCTCTTGTTTATTTGATAGCAAAAGTGGAAAGTGAAAGCTATACTAATGATCCTGCTGCAACCTCTAACCAGTCATTAAAGCTACATCTTGTAGGTTTATTGGGAGGAATAGGATGAAGTCTCCTAACAATATCTTCCTCAATGTAACTATATAACTTTTAAATAAGGCATCATATTTTTTCTTCTGTCTTCCTCACAGTTTGTAATTCTGATTTGTGACTGAACAGAATAAGTAATAGTGCTGCTTTGACCCTGTTCTGGGTATGACATTAATCTGCATCTAGCTCCTGCAAGTAGGCCCTCCAACCTTCAGGGAAACCTGGGGTTGGCGGCAGGATTGGCACTCCAGCCACTCTAAAAAACCCCCACACTGTTCCATTCCATCTAAACTAGAGTGGTGCTGAGGTGTCAAACGTTGCAAGGTGGCACTCGGGTCCTAATCTGGGATCCTGAGTTGGTTTGTCATGTGGTGGGTGCAGCAATGTGCTGTATCAGCGCGTGCTCTTAACCTCTGCTTTGACCCTCCAATGTCATTTTGCAGTGTTTGTAGATGTGTGTCATGTGGAGGAGAATATTTTTGATTCTTATTAAAAGTTTTTTTGTTAAAAATTCTGTAATTGTTTCTGTAGTTCATTTTAGTGTTGGGTTGAATAAGAATATTTACTTTTAAGTGTTAACGTTATATTCAGCTTGTTAGCTCACTTAGGCATTATTTAACATTTAAGTATTTAAAATTACACATTTGTCAAAGTTGATTTTAGAGCTCAGTTTAAACAAAATTACCTGGTTAGTGTTAGTGCTGGGCTTCCCTTAAAGAAGCCATAAACACCATGCCGTGATTTTTGGTTCCCAAATCAAAGCTTGTTACCAGCAGTTCGGTCACTGCTGCTGTTAGCTCTAACATCCAGGCTTCTGGACCAACACCTTAAAATCAACTGGCCAATTCAGGAAGTAATGGTACCCCTTCCCTGCCCATTTCCCACCAACACAGTGCAGGTAGGGGTGTAGTTCTTATGGCTGAAAATTATATAAGTGATCTGAATAATAGTGAACCATCCCAACCAGTACTAAAAGTATTTCCTAAACAATGTTTAGTCAGAAGTCTTGTGCTTTTAGTTCGAGTTGGCACCAATCACGGCCGTGGTTGGAATCCTCAAGTCAAACTAGGTGCATGCCTTTGTTTTGCCTGTCTGATCTTGTTTGCTGGCACAACTGACAGAGATGTGGAGATCACCAAGACAAGATATACTAATTGGAAAGCCGCATGAAAAGAAAAGGGGTTTGAAAAGCCCACATCTAGTCAATGTCATTTAAATGCAGCAAAGAAATTTGCAGAAATTAAATACAGAGGAAAAAACTGGTGAAACTAGATCATGTTTACTGGGAGGAAAAGAGGTCGAACAAAAAATCGATACTACATTAAAAGCATGAGGGAAGTAGTGCAGTTTCCCTGTGTGAATGAGATTTCTTTTTGTGCGAGCACTGAATCTACACAATCTCACATAAGTAATGATAAAAACATCTTTGACAGTCTTTTCATTAATTTATTTGAATATACAATGTCCAAGGATTCCAAACTTACTAAAATAGCAAAGAGCATTCCTCAAAATGAAAATTATTCATCAAAAAACATACAAAATGCCAGTTTAGTTTTGCATGAAGTGAAAAAGAAATATGAAACATCAGACATTCCTGGAATCTACATCGAAAGTGATGTGAGTCGAGATCAATGGAACATAGAGAATCCATCAATAATGGTATGATTTGTGTGCAACTCTGTTCCAGAGGAACATTTAATTGGTTTGACAGACTTGACTCAGCTAGATACTGAATATATAACCACAGAAAAAATCAGACACTTGAGTGTTACAGTTCTTATAATATAGTCATCCAATGTTATAATGTGGCATTAGTAATGAGTAAGAACAAGGGTTGGGTGCAGGTATTATTGCAACAAAACTTGGTAGACAATAACCATCAACTGCACTTAGCAGTGGTCATGCATTTCAGAGGCAGCCATGTTCAAAAGACTTCTTTGAGCTCTCCAGGTCACTCTGTTCTTTTTTCATCATTATTATGTAGTCCAGAATTATAATACTCCCTCGCTTAAAAGGCTACTGGAAATGCGGTGGACAAGTCACTATGATGTCACATAGTGCCTTGCAGAGAATCAGGAGGCAATCCTGAACATTTTGTCTGAGGTTTCTGAAGACCATGAGGCTACGATAGTCTTTTGCACAGAGGCAGCAAGGCTTCTAGTACAGTTGAGGATGCATCATTGAATTCTTGAATTCTGTAAATTCCATGTTGCAATCCCTGTCTGTAGATATGTCATGCTGGGAGGTCTTAAGTGCTTCTCTGGAAGGAGATGGTTTGTGGGATGATTTTAATATAAATTCCCCATATACTGAGCCCAAACTACAAGAGACAAGAACTCGACAAAAACTTTGAACATGGCTTGGTCAAATGCGGACTCCAGATTATTTAGGCCTCCAGTTCAGTCTCTAGAAATTTTTCTGAACACTCTCTACCTTGTTTTATCTAAAAATGCAAAATACTTCAAGAAACTTGACCTGGTGTAAATTACTCTTCTCAGCCAAATTCTTTTTGTTAATATTGTACCCTGTCACAGATATGGAAACCATTAAACCAAATCTGAACAGGTTGAAATTCATAACATATAAACATCCTGTTAAGAATCTCCACCATTCACTTATGTAAGCTTCGAACTGTGTCCAACATATTCATATTCTATTATAAACATTTCTAAACTAAACTGGCATTTATGTATTTTGATATAATTTGTATTTTCAAATCTCAATGAGTTTAGAGTTATTACACCTTGGACATTGTTTCAAACCTTTCAGCACAGCTGTCAAGATGTTAATATAATGTAGATGTTGACTTAAAAATTTAAAAAAAATTATTCACATGGAAGGAATTTGGCTTTACCCCCTCCTCATAAAATAAACAACAAAACTAGAGATGCTATTTTTAAGACTGGTTAGGTTCAGTTTTGTCCATTATTATGCTTTCAATTTTCCATTTTGCCATCAAATAAAAAAGGGCTTTCAAACCCATAATAATATATAATCATAATCAATTATATATTCTGTCGAGAGGACTTAAGCATAACTTAAATAAATATGTCCATGTAACACCAACTCTGGTAACAAAGGCTCTGCACTGTTGATTGAGGATTCCAACAGCAGTGATTGCCAACTTATCCAAACACAAGATCTACTAAGTCCTTAGGAGGTGTTCAGAAGTGGGTTTCAATTATTAGATATTTATAATCTTTGAGTACCTAACATTCACTCGCTCCATGAGTTCCAGAAAAATTGGATATTTAATTACTAAGGCAGTTGATAAGGCGAGCTCGTGCTCCACGATATAAGGCAGCTTGTTAATCGATGCTGGATAAGTAAGAATGGAAACTAAGGAAAGAGTGCGTTTTTTGGGACAAGAATTATTATACAAGCCTATGAGGATCTAAAGCTTAATAACTAGAAGGGAACAGATTTGTATATCAAAGTCAGTTGAAATGGATAAATAGCTACAAGTTAAATGCGTAAGAACATGATTTAGTAACTTTGTATTAAGGATGTAAACTATTTAACAACTAAATAGAACAGTTTCAAGCTTCAAATGTATAATCATTAAAATTTCCTTTTACATATGCATTTTGTTACCAGTTGTAAGGTACTTTGGTTATTTTAACAATTGATAAACAGGACAGCATGTTAATTATATGGGTTCATCTTGGATAAAAGTGATATATAATTGTAATTTTAATATAATTATTAATAATGCTTGGTTTCAGGAGCAACATGAGTGGAACGAAAAGGTCCCTGCGAAAGCAAGTTTAAGAATGCTATTACTAATGCCCAATATCATCTGATGACTATATTATAAGAACAACACTCAAGTGTCTGATTTTTCTGTGGTTATATATTCAGTATCTAGCTGAGTCAAGTCTGTCAAACCAATTAAATGTTCCTCTGGAACAGAGTTGCACACAAATCATACCATTATTGATGGATTCTCTATGTTCCATTGATCTCGACTCACATCACTTCATGTAGATTCCAGGAATGTCTGATGTTTCATATTTCTTTTTCACTTCATGCAAAACTAAACTGGCATTTTGTATGTTTTTTGATGAATAATTTTCATTTTGAGGAATGCTCTTTGCTATTTTAGTAAGTTTGGAATCCTTGGACATTGTATATTCAAATAAATTAATGAAAAGACTGTCAAAGATGTTTTTATCATTACTTATGTGAGATTGTGTAGATTCAGTGCTCGCACAAAAAGAAATCTCATTCACACAGGGAAACTGCACTACTTCCCTCATGCTTTTAATGTAGTATCGATTTTTGTTCGACCTCTTTTCCTCCCAGTAAACATGATCTAGTTTCACCAGTTTTTCCTCTGTATTTAATTTCTGCAAATTTCTTTGCTGCATTTAAATGACATTGACTAGATGTGGGCTTTTCAAACCCCCTTTTCTTTTCCAGCGCGGCTTTCCAATTAGTATATCTTGTCTTGGTATCCCCACATCTCTGTCAGTTGTGCCAGCAAACAAGATCAGACAGGCAAAACAAAGGCATGCACCTAGTTGGACTTGAGGATTCCAACCACGGCCGTGATTGGTGCCAACTCGAACTAAAAGCACAAGACTCTGACTAAACATTCGTTTAGGAAATACTTTAGTACTGGTTGGGATGGTTCACTATTATTCAGATCACTTATATAATTTTCAGCCATAAGAACTACACCCTACCTGCACTGTGTTGGTGGGAAATGGGCAGGAAGGGGTACCATTACTTCCTGAATTGGCCAGTTGATTTTAAGGTGTTGGTCCAGAAGCCTGGATGTTAGAGCTAACAGCAGCAGTGACCGAACTGCTGGTAACAAGCTTTGATTTGGGAACCAAAAATCACGGCATGGTGTTTATGGCTTCTTTAAGGGAAGCCCAGCACTAACACTAACCAGGTAATTTTGTTTAAACTGAGCTCTAAAATCAACTTTGACAAATGTGTAATTTTAAATACTTAAATGTTAAATAATGCCTAAGTGAGCTAACAAGCTGAATATAACGTTAACACTTAAAAGTAAATATTCTTATTCAACCCAACACTAAAATGAACTACAGAAACAATTACAGAATTTTTTAACAAAAAAACTTTAATAAGAATCCAAAATATTCTCCTCCACATGACACACATCTACAAACACTGCAAAATGACATTGGAGGGTCAAAGCAGAGGTTAAGAGCGCACTGATACAGCACATTGCTGCACCCACCACATGACAAACCAACTCAGGGATCCCAGATTAGGACCCGAAAGTGCCACCTTGCAACGTTTGACACCTCAGCACCACTCTAGTTTAGATGGAATGGAACAGTGTGGGGGTTTTTTAGAGTGGCTGGAGTGCCAATCCTCCGCCAACCCCAGGTTTTCCCTGAAGGTTGGGGGGCCTACTTGCAGGGCTAGATGCAGATTAATGTCATACCCAGAACAGGGTCAAAGCAGCACTATTACTTATTCTGTTCAGTCAGCAAATCAGAAATTACTGAAACTGTGAGAAGAGCAGAAGAAATAAATATGATTGCCTTTTTCAAACAGTGGAGCATATAGTTGACCAATTGGGTGGGCAGAGCATAAACTTGAGTGGGCATTAGAACTGCCTAGGTCCAGTTTTTCGCTAATTGGGCTGCTTTCGATAGTGGGAATTTTTTAGCAGTTGGGTTGCGGTTTTGGGCTGGTTTCTGATTTTTGTTGCTTTAATTTCGGCTGCAAGAAATATTTATTACATTTTCGGCTTTCAACGGAAAATCAGCACTACAAACGCATGCTGAGTTCAAGTAAAAACTAGTGTATGTACACACGCTGCTCTACACTCTACAGCAGCCACTCAAGATGACTTCCAAGTAAGTAACAAGTTCCAAGTTCCAAAATTGGAAAATAAGTAAGCGCTGTAGCACCTTTGTACTGAAAGTTAGAGTTCATTCTCTACACAGTCACATGTCCTGACCCCTTTCTGTAGCACCATGCTACATGACAAGAAAAAAAATTTGATGATTCTGACTTTAAAAAAATTTAATAGCAAAAGTCATAGACATGGAAGAGATTGTTAGGCTTTTACCTACCCCTACCACCCCCAAAAAAACCCAAACAAAACAGAAGATGTATGCTTTAGCGACTGGTTAGAGGTTGCAGCAGGATCATTAGTATAGCTTTCTACTTTCTCCACTTTTGCCTATCAAATAAACAAAGAGAAATCACAAATATAATAGTATAATATAACAATAATATGTATTTCCTGATCAGAGAGAGGACTGTAAGAGCATAAAACATTAAAATAAATATGTCCATGTACCCACTCTCTGGTCACAAGGCTACTGCACTGTTAAATAGTCAATTGTGTGAAGGTCAGAATTTCTTATTCCCCAACCTAAGCATTCTAGATCCTGGCCTGTTACATATAGAACTATTTACATTATTTACATTTCACTTGGAAGAACTATTTACAGTTTACATAGCCTTGAACAAAATTGTTCTGACTTTATAATCTTTTATATTCTTAACATAAAATAAAGTAGCGTACCTTTCCAGAAACAAATAAAGAGAACAGGGCGTCACATTTGACAATTTCTCCCCAATACGTTTGGGAACCAGTGCACCACCACGCAAAGTAGCAAGACTGGCAATAAAGTGTTGGTAGAATCACCAAAGGGGGTGCAGTACAGTTGCAACACAACTTTACTTTTGTAAAGCAATTTATGGATAGTGAGGCATCTGATCAATCTCTGGAAAAGACAGAAGTTGAGGAAAACTTCACAGAGAACTCAGGAAAACAAACAGCCATTGATGAGCTAAGAGATTCTGAACTGAACTAGAAAGATTTTGGCCAGCCCACAACACTTTATAGTTCTCAAAGTCAGAGAAAGATACCTCAAAAACTGAAGGACTATTTGATTGAATGATAAGTTAATCTGAATAAGAAAGTATATTTGCCTTGTTATGCAGTGTTTGGGTTAAATATTGAAGTTGTTTACAAAATTAGATAAACTTTTGATTCAAAAGAAAGAAGGCACGTGAGTTGGGGAATGGGTAAACAGGTAGTAAGATGGGACAAAATGAATGTGGTGGATGTTCAAACTTTGCAACTCGGGTAAGGAGGGGATAATGTACTAAGGAGGTGTATGTCACTTTAAGTAATGCTGCAATTTTATTATTACAGGATGTTGCTATTAGAAAAATAAATAAACAAATAAATATGTCGGAGCGGGTTGAGAAGCGTGTATGACACTAATTCAGTCCTGAATGCTGTACCTAATTCATGCACTACGCTAACATCAAACGACTACCCGAACGGGCCATGCAGTGGGCCCTTCCTGGAAAAGGCCAACCTGGGCGCGAACATTAACGATGATATTGGACAGAAGAACAGTCATTGGCACTTCACTAATCTGCTTAGAATCATCGTATATCTGCTTTCTGTACCACTGGGCAAGACAGAGCTATTGGTTCTAAATAAAACAATTTTAAAAACTAGGAAACCTCGTATTTTTGTGGTCGGAGCGCGCTAATTGTTGAGGAAGGGGCGGAGCTGCTGTCAGTCAAGGCGCGGCAGAGAGCGTAGGGAGCGCGAAGCTCGTCGATGATTTTATTGGCATTTGTGAAAGAAATGCGTCAACTTGTTTATATAAGGTAGGAGACATTTTAAACGCTTAATTTATATTATGATTCACTCCACTTTCCTGTACGTGTTTCTGCTATTTTTTTCATTTCTGAAATGCAAGTGATTAGTTTGTTTTTTAAGCAGCTAATGTGTCCGCACTTTGGTTGATAGCTCTCCTCGTTATGTTGGCTACTACAGTTTTGATACAGAAATAATTTTAGGGTCGAACGTTTAAAACCCCTGGTGGTGTGTGACAAATGTGTCAGGGCGACTCGGACCATTTTAAACGCTTTCTTGACGGTTTAGCAGGTGAGTTTAAGATAAGAGGCCTGTTTGCAACGGTCCATTGTAGGCGTGTCACCGCAGTTGTGAACTTGTTATTATTATTACTCCAAAAAACAAACAAGTCATCAAGTAAGCTGGGGTCTGGTGGGTTGTAGCAATTCAGATATATTTTCGTTTTTTATTTTGTGCTGTTTTATTATTGTGATGAATGTGTTAAAGGGACAAGATTTGAATAGACGTGTTTGGTTACGTTTTTCCTCCTTGGCCCCTACACTACACAAGAGGCTTCCATGTGGACCGCGAATCTTTGACGTAATGGGGAAAAAAATAACTCCAGTCATTATTATTTTATCATGAAAGCTACTGTTTAAAGAGCACTACGAGGCCAGCTGGAGCACTCTGGGTCCCGACAGGACTACGCGTTTCTACATACACTATGACCAGGTAGAGACGCGAGGAGACTGACACACAGCCTTATGCAATTTTGAGTGACTGGAAAAAGATGGCGTTAAGAACACATTAGAAAAGTTGTCAGTGAAAACAGAGTGTTCCAAAATGACACGACAGAAAAAGTGCACTTATTCTTCCCACAATGAGCTCAACGAGGCTGGTGTGCCTCATTTGCTCGGAATCTGTTGCGGTTGTCAAATATGGAAACACTAAACGCCCTTACAAAACTAGACACAGACGCTTCCACGAAACTTACCCGCTGCAGTCTAAGGCAAGGACGAGGAAAATTATCTGAAAATTAAATGAGCTCAAAGCCAAACACGAGCGATATACACGGGTCCTCTCTCGTTCGCTCACAGCACAACAGCGAGCATACGAGTGTTTGCTGCGCGTACAGTAGATTTTAGGAAATTATACAGAGGAGAAAATGGTAAAGGAGTGCATGGAGGCTGCGTCTGAAACACTTATCGATAAGGAAAAAAAATTAAATTTCTCCTTTCAGCCACAACAACCACCAGAAGAGTTGAAATACATGTTGATGCTGTTATTCAGAGTGCCCCTTTAGCAATTCGTGAATCAACGGATATTAGTGGCAATGCCCAGCTGTTGGTATATGTCATATTTTATTTACCATGCTGGGAGGAAGGATTTCATTGAGGACCTCTTAGGTGTTACAGCACTTATAGCACACACCAGAGGGGAAGAAATTTACCTTGACAAAAAATAAATGTTACAAATTGGAAGTGTCAGTTTAAAAGCTGTTATGTCCATCACCACTGACCAGGTTCCTTCCCTGATAGGAAAAAAAGGGAGCACTGACTAGAATGAGCGACAACCACCCTGATCTTTCCTCATATCACTGTATTAACCATCAGCTCCTGTCTTTCAGAAATGTATGCACAGTTTATGAATGCAGTGATTTAACATCAACTAGCAAACTACGCTGCATAATTATGTATTGATGGGTGAACACTTCCTGAAAGACACAGTTGTCCAAATGGGGTTGGTTTTGAGGATACGACTGTAGGTGAATGAAAAGATGTAACTCTGGAGAGGGCAACATACAATACAGCGTTGTACACGCTGCATACAGCGATTCACATTTGCAACAAATATGATTCTTTTTAGATGATGTTGTCGCCCCACCCACGCCTGAAGCATACACACTGCCTGGTCATGTGCCCGCTCACAAGAGCAAACAACAGAGACCCGCCCACCAACTGTAAGACCATGGGACACCCCTAGCAAACTGTTCTACACGCCGCATACAGCTATTCACATCTGCAACAAACAAACTGTTGAACACACTGCATACAGCGATTCACATCCGCGACATGATTTTTCCTAGATGGTCCTGTCGTGTCCACCCTCGCACTCGATGCATACACACTGCCTGGTCATGTGCTGGTCGCAAGAGCAACTGACAGAGACCTGCCTACCAACTGTAAGACCATGGGACACCCTCTGCGAAATGTTCTACATGCATCTACACAGCTTATTACATCTGCGACAAACAAACTGTTGCACACCTGCATACAGCAATTCACATCCGCTACATGATTTTTCCTAGATGGTCCTGTCGATTCACCGTTCTCGAAGCATACACACCACCTGGTCATGTGCCCGCCGAAGAGAAACTCACGGAGACCCGCCCACCAGCTGCCTGTGTGTGTGTGCCTCTGTCTGTCTCTGGCGCTGCTGTGTAGCGCTGCTTTCTCTCGCTGCCACCTCTGTGTGAACCGGCTCAGGCAGAGAAGGTCAGCTGCTGAGAGAGCTGCCTCGACTGTTGCAGGGCCTGCATTGGTGAAGCAGGTGAGACGGTAATGAAACAGAGGCACAGGGCTTATTGGTTTTTAAAGACTGCTTCCTTCATTGTGTTCTAACCTAGGGCTGAAGCTATTGATCGCAAGCTAACCAAAACGACATTCAGAACCTATAATCGATCTTTTTCAGGTCCGATTATTTTGATTACTTTCCTTTAAAACACACGCGTGGAGTCACGCGTGACCGCCCGCGATTGCGGCCGTGGCTCCGCCGACATGTCGAGCATAGAGAGCTTAAACACTGACACAACTGAGCAACAAGAGCAGCTTGTACCTAAAGAAAACACAGTCCCGCATTTTGGACACATTTGGTTTTAAGGATGACATCGAACAAAATGAAATTTGTTTCAACACTTGAAGCACAATCACGCTATACTGAAGATGAACAGTGCATGGCCCAAAACCAAAATGAGACTGATCAGCGGCCAGCAACGCCCTCCGCAAAGTACGTATCGAGCATAACAAGCGCTCACAAATGCCAATACAGTATGAGAAGAGTTCAAGAAGATGGAAAGAAATAACTGACACTATTTGTTATTACATCGCAGCGATATGACTCCTTTGGCTACAATGGAGCTGAAGCCGTTTAAAACACCTGCTAAAACTCGACAGAAGATACACTGTGCCATCGCCAATCACATTTTTCTAAAACTGCGCTTTGGCAGACATGTACAAGACATGTTGTAAAATGTACTGTAGCTGCTGAACTGAAAATGTTCAACACTTTGCAGCCACATCTGATCTCTGGTCAAGTAGGACGGCATGGACCCATTCTTGAGCCTTACTTTGCACTACATTGACACGACGGAAGCTGGCCAGATGCTGTGGCGAGACAGGCATATTTTCCAGCCGCATCACACGGCAGATAATGATTGCTGCAAGGTCTGAAAGATATGCTTTCTGAATGGGACCTCGCGGAAGAAAACTTTCAGCCATTACGACAGACAACGGTGCAGAGATGAGCAGCTATTTGGTGTCCCCATGCTGGATAGTGAGGCAAATCCACTGGACTGGTGGAGGAAGCATCATGTACACTTTCCCACTCTAAGTAAGGTGGCAAAAAAGTATCTCTGCATACCAGCTACTAGCTCCCCATCAGAGCGGGTTTTCAGTTCAGGTGAAACATTGTTACATGCCTCTGGTCCTGCCTGAAACCTGAAAAGGTTAACATGCTCGTGTTTCTTAGTAAGAACTTAGAGTAAATTCATGTTCATATAGTGACATGACAAGATCGCTAAGATCACCTCATGCAACAGTGTTTAGAGAGTTCTATTTTCATTACAACAATCTGTTGTTTACATTGATACATTGCACATTAAAATATTTGTTTACAGAAGATGCAAGAAATGCACTGTTTAAAATATTATTTACAGGATATATAAGAGTTATTTTATTTAGAAGAGATACTGCTTATTTTCTACTTTTAATAAGAAAAACATTGAAAATAATTTATTTTGTTTCCAAAAGTGCAAGTTATTTATTTTTACTTTTTTATAAGAACAAAGTGACTGTTCGTTTTAGGCAATGTGTGCTTTAATTTCAGTTGTTCAACATTGATGTTCAATAAATAATCACAGATAGTAGTGTGTTTCCTTCAATTATTTTAAAATCAAGTAATGCACCCTTCGATCGATCGTTCTTAACTCAGTTTTTGTTTTTGTAAAAACTTGATTGCTTTGTATGGATTGTAATAAAATTAATAAAAAAAAACAAGTAATGCACCTTTCATTCAAAAATCTCTAACTTGTAATATGTGAGCATATTTACTGTACAAAACTTGTCAGTGAACTATGAGGGCAAAAATAAAAAACAAATAAAATAATCGCTCATTAATCGTAATCAAGTTAAAATGTTCAATTAATCGAGATTTTGATTTTAGGCCAAATCGCCCAGCCCTATTCTAACCTCAGTTTTAAAGGATTGTTTTAAGGATCCCGTGGGATACCCTCAGAAACTGTTTTACATGCTGCATATAGCGATTCACTTCGCGAAACATGCCTCTATGAACAGTCAACGTGGCACAGAGGTGCATGTGGACTCTACGACAGACGAACATAAATGACTCCGTTTTTCCTGTGTGATTCTGCGAGTTGTCGTCGTATCCAATGGTCTTAGAGTTGGTGGCCGTGGCTCATTCAAATGACTTGCTGCTGTACTGCAGTGATAGATGACTGAGCAAAGGAAGGGTGCTAGCACACTTTTGGGCAATTTAGAAATGAAATAAAAATGTTCTTGGCACAACAAAACAATTATAAGACCAGACAGTTTGCTCAGTTTTTGGAAGAGAAAAAAAAAATAGAAATTATGTCCTCCTTGGTTGACATGACCTCTCACTTAAATGACCTCAACTGAAAGTCACAGCACAAAAACAGTGCTTGTTTGTGATCTGGGGTCTCATGTACAATGCTGTGTGTGGAATTCACAGTAAAGCATGATGTATGGGCAGAAGTGAAAATGTGCATCTGCACAAAAAAAAAATTCAGATGCACAAACTTAATAAAACTAAAATCAAAACAACCCCCACCCATGAGAAAGAGAGGAACGCCAACACCGAGAGCAAAACTGTTAAGAGTAGTAAAGAGAGAAAGGAGTCTTTTCACCCAATATAAATGCTTATTCTAAAATGTTATTGATTTAGGTCCTGCCAGGTTTTAAAATATTTTAAACAAATCCTCTAAGTGTGAATTTTCAAATAGTATATAACATCAGTTACCCACTGACTTAGAAGAGGTGGGTTAGGATTCTACCAGTTGAGCAAGACAAGTCTTATGTGCTAGTTATGAAGTAAAAGCAATTATAGTTTGTCCTCCTCCACTTTAAGCCCATCTGGGAGTACACCAAACACAGCTGTTAATGGATTAGAGGGATTGTGACACCAAGGCTGTCTGAAAGGCATTTAAAGAATTATATTAATTTGGTCCACCTAAAATTGTGACCCAGTGAAGCTGGGGATCGATTGCACCGCTCGCAGGTTGGAACTTACTCTGGAAACATCTTGGGCAGTTTCAAACAAGATAGATGTGCTTAATAAAAGATTTTTAATCGAGTAATTGAATGTTTTGCACATTTGGAGCTAGAGTGAATTCTGTACGTGGCTGGCTTCAACTCCATTTCTGAAATGTTGAGTCAGAGAGTTAAGAGATTTCCCACTGTACTCTGGGATCTTTAAAAGGAAGGGACTTTAAAATGTTTTATATATTATAGAAATGATGTTTGAATCCCCAAGACTGATCAGTGTCACTTCTGGAATAGGAATAGGTGGGAGGTGAGGCAAACTGGGTAGATTTCATATAGCAAAGTTTCTAATTTGGAGTTAGTGGAAAAATTGTGTTGATGGGAGATTAAATTTGGAGTATAATTGTTCATAGGATGCAAGACATTCTAATCTAATCTCCAAATGATTTAATTCCATATGTTTTCCAAACATTAAAAGCTGTGCAAGTTCAAGAGGATGGTGTGGACTTGGCCCGAACACAGACAGGCGGACATGTTGTAATTCACCACCACATGTATTTTATTTACACTATTTACAAATGATATGGTCACACAGACCCAGTCCAAAGTGCAAAAACCCCAATAATCACACAGTCCTGGCCACAAATGCCTTCTTTGGGCTGCCTTCACACCTCCTCTGTGCTCGTCCTTCCTCCTCCCGACTCCAGCCCTGAATGAATGGAGACGGCCCCTTTTAAACAGTCCCCGGATGAGCCCCAGGTGTTCCCGGCATTTCTCCTCTGGCCACGCCCCAGCGTGGCGGAAGTGCCGGCTGTCCACCCGGCAGCTCTTCGGGTGCCGTCCTAAATCTTCTGGGGTAACAGGTCCCCAAGGCATTGGGGCGCCTCCTGGCGGTGACCATGGGCCCATACAGGGTGGAGCTTCCATGCCCTGTACCCGTGGCCCCCAGAGCAACCAGGAAGGCGGCCCCCACGTGATCCAGGGTGGGCTCTGACCCTCTTCCGGTCCCTCATGGCGTCCCGGCTGGGTCAATCCCTGAGAATGGAAAAAGGTTGTTATCATGTAGAGGTTCCACAGATAAAAGTTTGTCTATCTTGAAGTACTTCCTACATTGGTTCCATATTCTGAGTGAATGAAGGACAAATGGGTTGTTAGTATATTGGCAAAACCTTGTATTTACTGCTGTACAAAGCAAGGAATATAAAAAAAGTGCTTCAGGATTTCATTTCTATTGCAGACCAAGCTAGTGTGTATTCATCTCTTTGTGTCAATGTCCAGGTTTTTACAGCCTGTATGTTTGCCGGCCAGTAATAAAGTTGAAAACTAGGCGAAGCCATGTCGCTTCTTCTGATTTAGGTCGTGTTAGGATCTCCTTTTGATTGCCTGGGTTTTTCGAATTTGAAATAAACTAGGGAGCTTCGCTCGCCAACCCGTTTTTGTTTTTCTGGATACACACTTTTCAGATTTTTCTTTGAATTGTTGCTATTTCATTAGTGTGACTTTTATTTCAGAACTTCTGTAAAAGCAATATTTGGAATCTTTCGAGTCCCAATGTGCTGAATCTTTTTAATGAGGTCAGGGAGACATGTGTTTATTGACTTTGTACCATAATTTAGGATAGGTTTCCCTGGAATTTCAGCACAGATAAAACGATCTACATCATCAGCAGTTATTCATTTTTTTTTTTTGCAAAGTAACCAATAAATGCATGTGAGGTAAACTCCGTTTTTGAAATTCCCTTTACATACTTCTGACATATCACCTATGTCCATATATTCGATCTCTATTCGCCTTTTTGTTATTTCTCCAAGTAATAATTTCTCTTTTTTGCGCAAATGCGATGTTTACTTTCTTTGTTTTGACCCTGTCATTTTTTTCTGCTTTCATATTCTGTATTTTGCTCTGTGTGTATTTCTCGAGTCTTTTGAATACCAGTTTTCATTATCTCTAGCCTGCTTTTCATGTGTTTGGCCACCTTGTTTTTTAACCTCTTTGACGTTTTACTTTTTCTACTGTCTTATTTCTGACCTCGCTTTATCCTGCTTTTGTTTCAGTGACACCTGGTCTGTAGTGATTACTTTCCCTTTTTCGAGTAATAATTTCTGTTTGTTTGCGCTACTGCGATCTTTTCTTTCTTTTTTTATACTTTTAATTTTCCCACTTTCATATTCTTTAACTTTCTCCACATATGTATCTCGCCATTTATTTATTTTTTTGGTCCTTCAATTCCACTGCTTTCATAATCTCTAACCTGCTCTGCATGTTGATAGCACCAAAGTCCGGATTGGACGTGCTTTTTCAATCCTCTTGTTCGGCTGATAATTACTTTCCTTATTTTCAGAATTTGCACCTAGATTGTTCTTTTTCTTTTTGTTCTCCAAGCTGTTGAGCCTGTTTTCGCTTTCTTGCTATGCTACATTTCATGT
>NW_024378480.1:0-8027 GCF_016835505.1 Polypterus senegalus
ATTACAAAAGTTAAGCAGGTTTCATTTCGAAATTCTACACGTAACGGTCATAACGGTCGACAATGTCCGCCATGTTACACTTTCTTATTTATGGCCCCATCTTCACGAATTTGGTAGGCGGCTTCCCTGCGCTAACCGAAACCAATGTACGTACTTATTTCGATGGTATGACACCACTGTCGGCCGCCATATTGAACTTTCCAGCGGTCTTTGTTACTTAATGGGCCCATCTTCAAGAAATTTGGTACGAGTTCCCAATGTTAACTGAATCCTACTTACATACAGTACATATATACGTCCATAGCCTGCAGCTCGGTCCACACTCTGAATCCTTCAGGCACTCCTGAGCATAATCTAATTTTGAAGGTTGGGCACCAATAATGTTACTGAGAAACTTACAGCCACCGAAACTTTGTAACAGCACGAGACTTCAGGTCACATGTCTGCAAAAGAACCTAATTGAGGCAACTATTTTTACTGGCAGTTGCTCAGGGGAGAGAGTTTTTATTCCTCGCATCCCCGTTCTACCCTCTGATCTCCCATTTCAATTCAAACGCCTTCAATTTCCAGTAAGGCTCTGCTTTGCGATGACAATTAATAAGCCTCAGGGACAGACCCTACAAAAGGTTGGCATTGATTTGAGGCAAGATTGCTTTTCAAATGGCCAACTATACGTTGCATGCTCAAGAGTAAGCTTGCACAGCTTGGTCACATTACAACCAGAGGTGTGAACTGACAATGTGGTATACAAAGAGATCCTTAACAAATAATTATTGGTACATTTTCCCTCAGTTTATTATTTAAAATTTTAAAGCAGTACTTCGCCGCTGCGAAGCACGGGTATTTTGCTAGTGTATATATATATATATATATATATATATATATATATATATATATATATATATATATAATTTATGTACAAACTTTGATAACAGAAGTCAGCACATACATTAATGCGATTGCCTGTGTATTGACGACACCATTTTCAAGGTTGCTGGTTGACTTTTCTCATTTTCGGACTGCACAGTGTGCCTTACACAGTCTGACACCTGAGATTTGCCTCACAAGCATTTCCTATTTTGATTTTTTTTGTTCTTCATATAATAAAACAATCGACTAACAAGCAGTACAGTTAAGACTTTGCATCTTGTTATTTTTTTAGTGCAAGTTAATCATTTGGTACAGAATGTACCTTACTGTGTTATATAGTAGCTGGTAGAGCTGCTGTTATTTTTATAGAAGTGAATTAATTTAATATTAGCTGACGTAAGTATAACTTTCTAACTGATTATTACATTTTTAATACGTATGTCATTCTCAGCACACTGTCACACATCTATGCTGAGCTCCAGTTGGATTCATTTTCCAGTTTCAATTTAACGTCTGCCCAGAGTGAACTTTCACTTTAGTTTATAATATTCCTTGTCAGATTAATGCAAGTACTGCTGCGTTTTGAGATTTGAAGATTTATATGTAAATGTACTCTTTGATAATATTTGAAACACATAACACTTTTTACTTTGTTTGTCCTTTTATTTCAGATGTTTAATTCTCAGTCAAAGCAGCGCTGCAACAGCAAGCCATCCTGTTTAAAGACTGCAGACTTCATCTTTGGCCAGCCAGTAGAGTTTGTTTCTCCTGTTCACATCCAGAATGTGTTTGTACATTTAAAACAACAGGGGCTTTAAAACACATCTATGGAGGTGACATCCTAAATCAAACATGTGGTGACAATGCCACACTCTCTTGTGAAATACGTGAAGGTAAAGATGTTTGCTCCCAGGCACCATATTTTTATCATTTGGGATATGGCGGGATGAACTCCTCCAGGCTGGTGGTCAGACTGTCCTCCTGGCATTGCAATATGAGTGGCATCATCCCAACTGACTGGAGAACAGGACTTGTCATCCCTATCTGGAAAGGGAAGGGTGATCACCTGGATTAGGGCAACTACAGGAGGATACCACTGCTCTGGTGTCGAGTAAGGTCCTCGCTAGGGTCGCCCTCAATAGGATCCATGATCACTTGCTCGCCTACCAGTGACCAGAACAGTCTGGTTTTACACCTAAGAAACCTGCCATCAACCGCATCCTGGCACTGACGGTTCTCATGGAGCTCAAATGCAAATACTGGCAGAGTTTCTTTGCAGTCTTTGTCGATTTTCATAAAGCATTCGACTCAGTTGATGGAGTTGCCTGTAGGACATTCAGAGACTTGGCAGGATCCCCTCAAGGTTGCTGGATATCATGGCCAGACTGTCCACTGGTACTGTGAGTGCTGTGCAGAGTGGAGGCAGAACCTCGGTGTGTTTTCCCATTTGATTCTGGGGTTCGTCAGGGAAGTTTATGTGGGCATGGACTGGGTGTTGTGAAGGGTCGTGGGGTCCAGCGGCTCTGGGGCATCTGTTGGTGAAGACAGATATATACGCCATCATGAAATTAGTGCCTATAAAAAACTGCACAAATGTAAAGTGAATGAAAGTGAGCCTTTATTTTATTAGCAGTAACGGCGCACTGCTGTGACGATGGCGTGCCGTGAATCCACTTGACTTGAGCATTCCTAGTTCTCCTGCTCTTTCTCTGTACGTTTGGCAGTCGTTGGTTCAGAGGTTGATGTGCTTGTTGCTTCCTGAGCTGCTCTTCTTTTCTCCACCCCAGTGGTCTGCTGCTTCTCTTCTTCCGTCGCCATCTTTTCACGTTTAAACTGATGAAGTCAGTGTTTGTGTTGTGATTATTTAGGACATTTTCTTTAATTTTTCACTTCAGCTGGCACTTAAGTCTTCAATCTGCCTCAAGAATGATTTAAAATATGAAGAGTTAGAGGAAGTGACGGTGAAGGTGATACGGATGAGAACGGCGGTCGTACAAATGTGCCACACGTGTGTATAATTAGGGTGGTCATGTAGTAGAAAAAAATATTTGAAATTTATTGTAAGTATATAACAATTAAAGATAATGTACACTTTTTCCTTTTTCATGTAATGTTTTTCAAATTTAAATTAAACTTCAAAGTATTCCCAAAGACTATTAGTAATATTTCAAATATATTTCAAATGCATTTATTATTAAAATAAAATGTCATAATAGTGCACTTGTTATAAATACTAAAGTCCATTCTAAATTGATTTTTTAAAGTGTATATAAAACAATACAATTTAATTTTACTGAAGGATACTTAAATAGTCCCACT
This sequence comes from Polypterus senegalus, assembly GCF_016835505.1. NCBI lineage: Eukaryota > Metazoa > Chordata > Cladistia > Polypteriformes > Polypteridae > Polypterus > Polypterus senegalus. The sequence goes on from NW_024378480.1 coordinate 3,190, forward strand.
GTCACACGTTGAACACAAATTAAAATGAGTTGTTCAGCGTCACACATTTGAAATCTAAATCTCGTCAGTCCTGGCCCAAGTTTATTTCTCGTACCTCAGCACACTTGTGTTTATTACACTTCAGAATACAAAGAGCAGTAAAGAGGAGAAGACGACGAGCAGGTAGGGAGGTGAGGGGCTGCGAGGACACAAAGTGACGGGCGTGGGTGACGTGACACTCCGCTGTGTTTGGTGACTCGCTCAGCTGGCACATCTGAAACTTCTCTAGTCGACTCATTAAGGGGTCCGTTCTCACAGTTTCTCTTATTTCATATTTTATTAACAGTGAGTCACATTCACAAATCACAGCAGTGACATCAGTGGAGCCAGCTGCTCTTTGTCACCAATAACTGAGGATGTCATCCATCTTTACGTCTTCACACCGACACACACGTGTGTCACTGAACTGCATGAACCTGAACTGAGGCTCAGCGGAGTGAAGGTCTGGTGGTCTTCTTGTCCATGAAGATCTCCTGTCCCCCCAGGGCAGACACTACAGATGATGCCAGTCAAGATGGCACAAATGTCTGCCCTTGGTCTTGTCGTGTTGTCCATCGGCTTTTCTTCTTCATTTTCTGTAGATATAGCCGCTCTCTGCTGTAGCCCACTCCTTGTCTTTTTAATAAGACACTCTGGGGGTCCGGCGGTCCTGTTGCTGTTACCTCTGACTGCAGTATTTGACCCAGCTGACCATGACATCCTCATCGCCCATCTTGGCTCAGTCACACCTCACAGGCAGAGGCTTTTAGTCAGGTGGTCCACCTATGCTCCTCATCCTCGGCCCCTCTCTATTCTGCGGCCTATTCTTTATTTCACTGTAGATGTTCCTCTTAGTATCCATTTTTAAATAACTCAATATTTCTCTCCACGGCTACACAGATGACACTCTGACGTATTTTCCACTCAGCAGATCCAAACCAATTCTCTTAACCCTTTATTAGAATGTCCAGAAGACATCAAGACATGGAGGTCACCTCATTCTCTTCGTCTACATGACATACAAACAGACCTTGTGTGTTCTGGACCTTCTGACCTCACTTGTGCTCCTACAGTTCATCTCGGCCCCCTGACCACCGACTGTAAACTCCTGACAGACAATCCTGCTGTGATTTGTGATAAACAGATGACCTCCGTTGTTAACGCCTGTGTCTCTCCGCTCAGGTGATTAATGGAGGTCGAGTCCTTTCTTTCTTTCTTTCTTTCTTTCTTTCTTTCTTTCTTTCTTTCTTTCTTTCTTTCTTTCTTTCTTTCTTTCTTTCTTTCTTTCTTTCTTCTTTCTTTCTTTCTTTCTTTCTGTCTCTCTGTAGATGATTGTAAACACCAATTCACACGTTTGTCTCGTCTCATCTTGACTGTTGTATCTCATCACACCTCAGAGTTAATCGACCATCACTTGTCTCGTCTTCAGCTCATCCAGAACGCTGCTGCCAGGCATCTAACAGGCCCACCAAACACAATCCCACCACCACAGTCTTAGCGTCTCTACACTGACATCCTGACCATTCAGGATTGAGTTTTGTTGATTTTTAAGACCCTGAATGGTTGAGCCCCCTCTTATCTTACTGACCCCTCACACCTGCACTTTCCTTCACGGTCACGGGGGTCCTCTGACCAGAACTTATTAGTTGTGCTGAGTTCTCGACTTAAGCTTAGAGGGGCCGTGTGTTTGCAGTAGCTGCCCCTCAGCTTTGGAGCAATTGACTGTTTTCTAGGAGGTCAGCACCAACTCTGGTCACTTTGAAATCCCACCTGAAGCCCACCTTTCTGACTTGGCTTTCTAAACTTGTCCGTCAGTATTTCTTTACTGTGTCTGCTGTGTGTATTTGGGGTACTTATGGTGAAGCTGTGCAGCACTTTGGTCGGCCCCTGATGTTTTTAAATGAGCTCTAGAAATAAAATGGACTCAACTTGACTTGTCTTCTTCCTCCTCCTCGTCTGTCCTCGTCCCCCTCGTGTCACTGACTGTCCTTCACTTTCTAACTCTCTCCTCTTTGCCCCCCTTGTTCATCTCTCTGTTTGTTTTCTTCTCTCCCACTCTTGTCCCTGTTCCTCTTTTTCTTACCCAGCTGTCCTATAGAAGCCCACCCTCAGGCTGGGGTCCCCCACTTGTTTCCTTTAGACCCTCGTCCCACTCTCTCTTTGTTTTATTTTCCAGTATCTTTCTTAATTCCCAGTTCTGTTTATTTCTCTCTGTTTGTCCATCCATTTTCTAAGCCCCCTCAGTCTAGTTCAGGTGGTGGTCACTCAAGTCAGGACCACACCCTGGACGGTGCCAGTCCATCCCATCTCCACACTCCTCCATGTTCTCCTCGTCTTTTCTTTTATTTCTTTTTAACGGCTCACTTGTTCAGGCCGCTGCTCACTAGGAGGACACGACTGGAGGGGACGGTGAAGTGGAGACGACGAAATAAAAAAGAAAATCAAAATCAAAACTGAGCCTCGTGGGAGTTAAAGTGTCACCAAAGGACAATCAGCAGGTGGCAGACAGGATTTGGGGGACACGGAGCAGACACGGGTTCAAGTGACACCGAGTGACGATGGAGACGAGTGCTGATGCCGTCCTGTGATGGACCAGCGACCTGTCCAGGGTTTGTCTCAGCCTCGTCCCCAGTGTCACTACAGCCTCAGGCCCCCTGTCACCCCACAGCTGGACTGTCCTCCTCTCTTTGCTCCTCAGTGGGACAGGCAACTTGGGGGACTTTTTACAGGATGACCCCCACTGCTTTGCTGCCTATACTGGTGAAACTCGGGGGTCTGCAGGTCCGAGTCTGCTTGAGTTTTGTCACCAGTTGAGGGTCTCAAGGTGTTAAAAATTAAAGTGACATTAAAGGAGGAGCACACAGGCTGAGGGGACACGGAGAGTTTATTAAATGAGGAGCAGAGCTGAGAGGAGAAGAAAAAGAAGAAAGAGGAGAATTTAGGGGAGAGTGGACGGGGGGCTTCATCACTGACAGGGGGTCAGTCTCATCACCACTGCTGGTCTTTTCATATGTAGATATCCACCTGACGTCCAGACCTCCTCAGCTCCACCTGTAGTGACCTCAGGTACGTCTTCTTACTCTGACTGATCCTGTTGTACTGCAGCCTGTGAGGAGACACAAGTGTGAGTTACAAACAGCAGGGGGCGCCACACACACACTGCACTGTCACACTGACACGCCCCCTGATGTCACCCAGAATTCCTCTCAGTGTCTGTGCTCATCTAAGTCACATGACGTGTGTGTCGGCCTGTCAGTCACTCAGTCCTCTCACCGATTGGTCAACATCCTCTGAAGGCCTGCTGGTCGTGTCACATTTCAAAAAGAAGGTGGTCTGCCCAGTTGACGTGCTGTTGTCCCCTCTGTCCCCCTGCTGTCACTTCCTGTCTGTCTCTCTAGTGCTCCGTCTCTCTTCATTTTCTCTTCTTCTCCTCCTCACTCTCAGGTCTTCTCTCATTTCATCTCCTGCTCGTCTCTCATCCTCCATCTTGTTTCTTCCTCTTGTCCACTGATCACCCCGTCTGCTGCTCTGCTCTTTCTTGTTTGTTCCAAATGACCTTCAGCCCCCAGACTGTCATGTCCCCCTCTCCTCCTGTCCACACTGTCTGCTGTCCTGATCCCCCCTGTGTCCTTGTCCCCCTGTCTCTGGCTGGACACTCAGCTGCTGTCCATTTCTTCTTCTTCTTGTCCATCTCACACTCCTCGTCCTCCTCCTCATCTTCCTCTTTCTGTCTCTCCTTATCTTTGTTGTCCTTTCTGTCTGTCACCTCAGTCAGCTCCACTTGTCACTGTCACTCTGGTCACTCCATGTGCTGTCATGTGATCAGCCCGCCCATCAATAACACATTCACACCCCCACCCCTCCCCCACTTTACTCACCACAGGTGTGTTAATTTACAGTTGTGACTCCTGAGACCCTCAATCAGCTGACGAGCCCCTGAATCTCCCAGGTTGTTGTTGATCAGGTTCAGTGCAGTCAGCTGTGAGTTTGGAGACGAGAGGACCGAGGAGAGAGCTGAGCAGCAGGCCGAGGTGAGACCACAAGACTCCAACCTGTGGAGAAGAAGAGAGACAAGTGAGGACAGACAGACAGACAGAAGGACACACACAGCACAAGGGCTCAATGACTGCGACGCCTTCACTGAAATGCACTTTGACCCTGAGATCACCGCTGTCCTTATAAGGTAAGGCGCTATATACCTGACAGCGTCTTCTGCCTTCCTGCCACTCTGACTGGTGACAAGTCACTCAAAGTGACATGTGGACACAATGTGAAGGACATGAGGCTGACAGTGTCCTGCACTCGAGGGTCCAGACAGACTTGTCAGAGCCGATGACAGCGGAGGGACCACCTTGGATTTGTGTCTGTAACTGAGGACTCAGCACATGGAGGGGCTTTGACTGATTTGCAGGACCCCATCCACAGATTCCTGTTTGACACGCCGGTCACTGCTGGACATCGGAGAGCGCGACACTCGAGTGTCTGTCATGGTGGGCTCACCTGATGTCAGACCACTTAGTCGATGAGGACACTCTGTCTGTCTATTGTGACAAAGACTGGACTGACTGTGTGATCAGTGACATAATGGACAGGGTGAACAGGACTGACATGTGACACTTCTGACACTCACACATCACATGCTGACCAGTGCCACTGACCAGCTGACCTCATTCCACTAAAGGCCTCACTGCTGGTCACCTCAGTTTTCTTATTTCTTTTCTAATTTGTAATAAAGCCAGTGGACAAGCTCTTAATGGACACTCAGCATCCCAAAGTCCAGTCCCCTGGGCACAGAGGTGGTCTGAGTGGACTGTGAAGTG
>NW_024378481.1:0-7861 GCF_016835505.1 Polypterus senegalus
AGAAATAATAACAAAATGCAAAGTACATTTGAATATTGGCAACCATACAACCTGATAAAATGGTGATGTGTAATTCAGGTGGCACACAGACTTGCAGTTACTTAAAATGTCTCTAGTTAAGGCATCGTTGGTGCTCAGCTTTCAGCCACATGTCTGTTCAATATGGCTGCTGAGCTGTGCTCTTCATTGTGTTGTCTTCATCATCACAGGTTAGCAAGAGAGATGCTTCTTCCATCATATGTGGGTCAGAGAGAGAGAGAGAATGTGGTTGAGCAAGCAAATTTATAGGTTTTCTGTCCAACTCCCTACAGCGAATAGGATATCATGCTACTTGAAGGCCTCTGAGACAAGCCAATTCCAAACAGCCATACCTCAGACCAATGGGTGAAATAGAACATATTATCTCCTGCACCCCCCCCAAGACCATATATTACACTATCCTGGCTTTGTGTGAAGGATGGGGGAAAAGACTTTAGCAAAGAAATGCTCATCAAACTGGTTTAAGACACATCCCCCAAATCCTGTCGTAAAAATTGCAAAGAAAAGTCGTAAAACATGGGGGGGATAAACAAGAATGCCTCTCACCAAGGTACCACTAAATTACATTGGTTTGCCTAAATTATAAATAAAGATATACAAAACATTTATCAAGTTATATGCAAAATCCCACATCACAACACCCTGTTAGGCCAGAAGCCTTCCAGGTTTTGAGCAAGTGCCTGTCCGTATACACAAGGAGCCTCTGTATAACCTTGTGGCATAACAGTAAAGGTACAGTGGCGATTTTGAAAAGTAAAAGCAAACCAAAATTGCAAATCAGGGTGTACAGGAATAGAAAATAAAACATTTGCGAGGTCAATAACTGAGAAATAACGTGCAGATGGAGAGATTGTAGACAGAATAGTGGAAGAATTAGGTACAATCGGTGATCTAGGAAAAATAGCAGAATTGACTTGTCTGAGGTCTTGGACGAAGCGCCAAGATCCATCCGCTTTCTTTACTGGCAGAATGGGAGTGTTAACAGGAGAATACTTAATTGGAATAATGGCTCCCCATTCAACTAAATCTTTGTGTACAGCAGCAATTCCGAGTTCAGCCTCGGGAGAAAGAGGATATTGTGCACGGTGAGGATGGAAGGATGACTTTGGGAAGACCAGTAAGAGTTCACAATTTGCGATCCTGCCAAAATCGTTTTTTCCCTGAGACCACAGAGTGTCGGGAATTGTGGACAGCCAAGGTAAAGAGTCGGTTTACAGGGAATACAGTGAAGGAGATAAGTGACAAATGGAACATATGACTGGCAGGTCAATTTGGATTGACACCTTAGTAACCAGGTGATCAGGGGTGACAAAAATTCCTGGTGCGACGAAAGTCCGATCATTCCTATTTTAACATATTTCAACCCATTCCAAAATTTCTACCCAACGAGCAGTGTTGGACTTTGCCAGGGAAACATGGCGGACTACACCTCCTAGATAGAATTTATTCTGTAAGTGTGTGAGGTGAACTGAAGCAGCAGCTTTAGTGGTTGAGATGAAAATACAGGGGATGTAAAGACTCTCTGGGCAAGTAGCTGAGTAGAGAAAGATTCTAACCTAGGGATGTCAACTTCAGTGGGGAAATATTGGGCAGTACAGTGGAGCGCGTCGGGGACTTGGAGGTGGGGAAAAAGGCAAGAAGGGAAAGTATGGAGGGCTTTAAGGAGGAGGGTGTGTGGGGAGATGTTTAGGGTCCAGGCAGGGCAAGGGGGTCGGAGAGTTTGGCACAGGAGCTTAGGAATGGAGCAATAGAATACTTGTTCAGATAAGGAAATTGAAACAGTTTTGTCATGAGAGCTCTTCCCAATAAGTTAACTGGACACAGATGATTTAACAGGAATCGATGTGTCAAAGGTGAACTATCAGTGGAGAGTTGAACTTGAAGAGGCTTGGATACTGATAAAGTATGAGGTTGTCCTGAGGCAGTGAGGACCTTCACAGTGTCTTTCGAGGCAGGGACAGCGATAAAGTTAAACGGATAGCTCCAGTGTCCACAAGGAATACAGTTTCCTTGCCATTCACTATCAAAGTCAGTAAAGGGTCTGCATCAGCATGACGGGTGAGCAAAGGAAACTGGAAAAGATGGTTGGGGGTCCCTGCTAATTCCTAGGACCAGGGTATGTTATTATGTTCCGGAAGTGGTGGTGCTGGAGGTGGACGCTTGTTTGAGCAATTGTGTTGGAAATGGCCAGGCTCACCGCAGTTGTAGCAGATGTAAGGTAATTTTAAGCTGCCGACTCCCTTGGGATTTGGCAGTTCTGCAACCACATCTTTTAATTCTTGGATGTCTCAGTTTCAATATATCATGACAGTGGTGGGAGTATTAGCTCCTGCGGGTTGATTGGGATTGTGGACTTGTATTAAAGGGCAAGAAAACTTCTTTCCGGGATTCTGATGCTTTGGGGAAATAAAGCTGAATCCCAATTGGGAGCCTGTGTGTGATTGTGATGTTTGGCTTCTTGTATGGCTAGAAATCGGGGATTGGAGTGAAGTATGTGGGGGTTCAGTATAGCCTCCAGATCGTGTCATGACTGATTTATAATATCACAGGGTGTTCTATTAGTATCAAAAGGTCAGCATTTTCTCATAAAGGAATGCAAGTTAGTCTAGTAATTCTGTGCATAAGCTTAATTATTTTTCTAAATAAATGAAGAACAAATCATATAGAAGTAAAATCATATAGTTCCCTGCATCATGCTTAATACTAAATACAGTAATTGGTATTGTGAGTTAAATACTTATAATCATTTCAGTTAATAATGTTTTTTTTCTTTCTCATTAGATAGATAGATAGATAGATAGATAGATATCAATTATCTAATTAAAATTAACATAATAAAGTGGCAGAAAAATATGATGAGACCAAATACGATATAGTAAAATCTAAAGGCAGTTAATTAAAAAGAATGTCCAAAAAATAAATAAGTTAAAAACTTGATCCTCACGTGATCCCATCCTAGTGGGATTGTGCTATGCATTGTAGACAGATGTTGTCATCCACTAGCACCAATGTGTGTCTAATAAGTTAACTGCGTGGGGTCTAGTGCTGTCTGTCATTAGTGTCTAGAATGCTTGAGTATTAGCCCTTCTAGGATTTGCATGTTGTCAGATGTTAACAGCTACAGGCTTATAGTTTTTTTTCTTGGGTTTAATTTTCAAGTTTTTCAATACAGATTTTTCTCATGGAAAAATTACACATATGTTTTTTTTCTGTCATTAGTGGTGCTACTTAAATAGTGTGTTAATTTGAATATTTGTTAATGTAATAACTTCAGTTTAACTGATACCATTTTTTTCTCATTTTCAAAATCTGACTTTGTAGACAGAGAAAAGAACATAATGTTTTTGTTATATCTTGTGTTGGTTAAAAATTACTTTAAATATAATGGATTCCTGGATGTAGATGTCTTTGTTACACTGACTGCATGTGTCCCTCATGAGACTTTCAGATGGAGATTTACAGGGAAACTTTGACATGCAAAACAAATGGAAAATCAAACCTCAGGTCACATTAGGCACACCCAATGCCATGGCTTCTGCATTACATGCACAACACTGCTCTGTAGATGCAAGCTATTAAAATAGGACTCCATGGGATCAAGGGATCCCTTGGGTCCAATCAAAGGAGGTTCCCAAATTATGAGAACGAAAAGCAATTTCCCAGTGATGCAGCTGTGTGCTCAGGGATAAGGTGAAAAAAGTTACTTGTCCATATGGTCCTGACATATAATTTAAAATATAGCAAATTTCTCTCTGACAATCACATAGTAAACAAAATATTTTTTTGCAATGCTAATGGAAAAAGATCTGTTGCAATGTTAATACAGAAATCCATTCATCTTCCTACCCCGCTTTTCCAGTGCAGGGTTGTAGGGCAGCTGGAGCCTATCCCAGCAATAATAGAGCACAAAGCAGTAACAACAAATGGGCAAGGCATCAGTCCATTGCAAGGTGAAGACAAACAGATACATATGCACACACAAACTAGGGCCAGTTTAACAATGCCATTTCACTAAACCTGCATGTGTTTAGTCTGTGGAAGGAAACTGGAGGACCTGGGAGAAACTCATGTGGGCATGTGGAGAACATGCAATTCCCATACAGGGAACAACAAAAACACAAACCCCGGCCTCTTTACTGTGAGGCAGCAACGCTACCACTGCACCATTGAGTCACTCAATGTTAATATAATGTTGCAGATATCATTAATTGTTTTAATACAGTAGAAGCAGAGAAATGGTAAAGAAAAAAGAGAACAGATAAAGTTAAGAACCCGTGACCCTGTATTAGGATATAGCGGGTTGGAACATGACTGACTGACTAAAATTAAGAATTACAATGACATAAGAAACACAAAGTTATGCCAAATGTTTTCTACACATTACAATATGTTATATTCTTTGCCTATTCATGTTTAGGTACTTTCAAATATAATGCCAAAAGTACCTATTGCGATTGCCACATCTTTCTGTCCATCCAAATGAAACAACTTGGCTCCCAGTAGACTGGATTTGTTGAAATTAGGTACACTTACAGTGGTGTGAAAAACTATTTGTCCCCTTCCTGATTTCTTATTCTTTTGCATGTTTGTCACACAAAATGTTTCTGATCATCAAACACATTTAACCATTAGTCAAATATAACACAAGTAAACACAAAATGCAGTTTTTAAATGATGGTTTTATTATTTAGGGAGAAAAAATCCAAACCTACATGGCCCTGTGTGAAAAAGTAATTGCCCCCTGAACCTAATAACTGGTTGGGCCACCCTTAGCAGCAATAACTGCAATCAAGCGTTTGCGATAACTTGCAATGAGTCTTTTACAGCGCTCTGGAGGACTTTTGGCCCACTCATCTTTGCAGAATTGTTGTAATTCAGCTTTATTTGAGGGTTTTCTAGCATGAACCGCCTTTTTAAGGTCATGCCATAGCATCTCAATTGGATTCAGGTCAGGACTTTGACTAGGCCACTCCAAAGTCTTCATTTTGTTTTTCTTCAGCCATTCAGAGGTGGATTTGCTGGTGTGTTTTGGGTCATTGTCCTGTTGCAGCACCCAAGATCGCTTCAGCTTGAGTTGACGAACAGATGGCCGGACATTCTCCTTCAGGATTTTTTGGTAGACAGTAGAATTCATGGTTCCATCTATCACAGCAAGCCTTCCAGGTCCTGAAGCAGCAAAACAACCCCAGACCATCACACTACCACCACCATATTTTACTGTTGGTATGATGTTCTTTTTCTGAAATGCTGTGTTCCTTTTCGCCAGATGTAGCGGGACATTTGCCTTCCAAAAGTTCAACTTTTGTCTCATCAGTCCACAAGGTATTTTCCCAAAAGTCTTGGCAATCATTGAGATGTTTCTTAGCAAAATTGAGACGAGCCCTAATGTTCTTTTTGCTTAACAGTGGTTTCGTCTTGGAAATCTGCCATGCAGGCCGTTTTTGCCCAGTCTCTTTCTTTTGGTGGAGTCGTGAACACTGACCTTAATTGAGGCAAGTGAGGCCTGCAGTTCTTTAGACCTTGTCCTGGGGTCTTTTGTGACCTCTCGGATGAGTCGTCTCTGCGCTCTTGGGGTAATTTTGGTCGGCGGCCACTCCTGGGAAGGTTCACCACTGTTCCATGTTTTGCCATTTGTGGATAATGGCTCTCACTGTGGTTCGCTGGAGTCCCAAAGCTTTAGAAATGGCTTTATAACCTTTACCAGACTGATAGATCTCAATTACTTCTGTTCTCATTTGTTCCTGAATTTCTTTGGATCTTGGCATGATGTCTAGCTTTTGAGGTGCTTTTGGTCTACTTCTCTGTGTCAGGCAGCTTCTATTTAAGTGATTTCTTGATTGAAACAGATGTGGCAGTAATCAGGCCTGGGGGTGGCTACGGAAATTGAACTTAGGTGTGATACACCGCAGTTAGGTTATTTTTTAACAAGGGGGCAATTACTTTTTCACACAGGACCATGTAGGTTTGGACTTTTTTTCTCCCTAAATAATAAAAACCATCATTTAAAAACTGAATTTTGTGTTTACTTGTGTTATATTTGACTAATGGTTAAATGTGTTTGATGATCAGAAACATTTTGTGTGACAAACATGCAAAAGAATAAGAAATCAGGAAGGGGGCAAATAGTTTTTCACACCACTGTAGAGGCTCCTTCGCGGCGGTAAAAGTAAATAAAAGTTCCTTGGCTTTCCTGATGTTAAGATGTAGATGATTCTATTTGCACCAAGAAAAAACGTTTTCCACTTGACTCCTCTCCTCTGTTTCATCCCCTATCAATACTCCCAATAGTGCAGAATCATCCTAGAATTTTTGCAAGTGACATGGCCTGATTTTATATGTATAGTCTAAGGAGTACAAATTGAAGAGTAAAGACAGGACTGTTCCTTCTTGTGTTCCAGTGTCGCTCACATCAGAAACATATTTCTTGAGTCTCACAAACTGTGGACTGCCCGACAAAACGTCCATTATCCAGAACGCCATAGGCCCATCCACCTTCATATACCTGTATCTGAGTTTACCCCTAAACAGGAATGGATAGATGGTGTTGAAGACACTGGAGAAATAAAAAAAACATCATCCTCACTGTCCTGCCACCTTTGTTGAGCAGAAAGATAAATGCATCCTCCACTTAAATCATTGCCCAATAGGCAAACTACACTGGGTCCAAATGGTCTTCCACAAAAGGACTCATATAGTCTATGACAGGGGTGTCGAACTCCGGGCCTGGTGGGCTGCAGTGGCTTAAAGTTTTCATTCTAACCCTTTTCCTAATAAGTGACCAGTTTTCACTGCTAATTAACTTCTTTTAATAGAATTGAATTTTAATAGCCTTATTTTTAAGGATTCAGTCCTCTGAATTGATTTTTTTCTTCATTAAATGACAGCCAAACAGAAATGAGATGTGAAACGAGCTGACAGGTGAGTAGCTAAACTGGGATTTCAAACTCCAACCAATCTCTTAATGAGAAGTTGATTCTTCCTGTTAATTAAACCCATTATTTAATTTCATGGCTTGTTGCTGCTCTCATTCTACGCAGCACACAGTTCCAAAACTGTTAACTTTTCTGTTTTTTCTAAGAGCACCGTCAAGATGTTTTGGTGACCTGAGAGATCGACCTTACTGAGACCTTCACCTTTGTTTATTTTCAGATATTGTTTGATGGGCACAGGTGAGCTGGTCATGTGGCGTCTTGTTTTGTTGTCATATTATTATTTGGTTGCTAATTAAGGAAAAAAGACATCTAAGGGGCCTGAGTAAAGTTAATTAAAACTGAAGGCATAAGAAGTTAATTAGCAGCAAAAACAGGGCACTAATGAAGAAGAGGGTTAGAATGAAAACCTGCAGCCATTGCAGCCCTCGAGGACCGGAGTTAGACACCCGTGGTCTAGGACCAGCCTCTCAAAGCTTTTTCTGTGTGAAGCTTCCTTAGTTGTCTCCTTACTGTGTCTTCAGTTATGGATAGCCCATACTAACAGTCAGAGATGCACTTGTTACTGACCATTCCAGCTGATGGTGGGGTGGATGTACTATACAACTAATGAAGCCTAAGCTTCAGGGCCCTAATCACAGAGGGCCCAAAAGCACCTTTAATTTTCATTCTCCATAACCTGAAAACTATGAGATATAGACTTTTTTTTAATTCACACTACTGGTTTTGAAATGTACGATAATCCAGCACAGCAATTTTGATCAGGTAACAAACCCAGGCATAGTTTTATCTTCCTATCATTTTTTTGTGTGTCAGAACATCTATCTGAATGTAACTAATTAAAAACAATTAAATTCTCATAGAAATTGTTATCCTCAGTACTAGTGTTATGT